>NW_026922515.1:0-20038 GCF_032062105.1 Saccostrea cuccullata
GAAACTTAGGTCAAAACATCCTGGGGTAGTGTAGATTTTAAATTATTAAAATCAAGATGGGGATAGATATAAGAAGAGGGGAAATCTGGTAAAAAAATGAATTACAAAAGTTATTCAGGTAAGCGATAGGCCTCTTGTTTAGCTTACCTGAGCCAAATGCTCATGTGACTTTTTCATGTTCAAAATTTGTCCATCATTTGTTGTCATTGGTTTTGCCGTTGTTAGAGTAAACTGTTCAAATTCTCAACAACCGGTGGACCAATATCAACCAAACTTGCTACAAAGGATTCCTTAGGTAAAGGGAAATCAAGACTATTCAAATAAAGGGCCACATCCTCTTCCAATGGTAGAAAATTATGAATTGGTGAAAAATACATGGCATCTATTAAAGATTTCCTTTTCAAGAACCAAAGGGCCAGGACAGATTAAACTCGTTGAAGCATCCTCAGGTAGTGTAGATTCAAGTTTGTTCAAATCATTTACCCCAGGTGTAGGGTTGGGCCACAAAGGGGGATCAAATTAACGTAGGAATAAGTAGGAATTTTTTTTTAAAATCATCTATTTCAAGAACAATTGAACCAGGAAAGATGAATCTCAAGTGAAAACATCCTTTGGCAGAGTTGGCGAAAGAGGAAAAAAATCTGTTGGACAATATTCCTACAGATTGTCTATAAAACACAAAAATTACAGGACACACTAAAAATTTCCCAGACCTAATGTATAAACAACAAAATGTAAAATTGTAATTGATTTGAGATTGAAGGATGATGCATGTAGGGATAAACACTACCAGACTTGCTTCGGATGCTGGATCTGACCTACATTTTCCAGATGAGTGACCTGGATCAAGTTTTAGGAGCAGGTCGATTTCCAAGGAACTATAAGCCCTACCCAAACCGAACTTTCATGGATGACGTATCTTTTCCCGATGAGTGAACAGGTTAAAGTTTTTGGAGCAGGTCCATTCCAAAGAAACTATTAGCCATACCCAAATCAAACTTGCATGTATGATGCATCTACGGATGGATACTATAAGACTTGCTTCGGATGCTGGATCTGACCTATATTTTCATTACCAAGTAACTCTAAGTCCTGCATGAACCAAACTTGCATGGATGGTGCAGCTTGGAATGGACACTACCAGACTTGATTTGGATGCTGGATCTGACCTACATTTTTTATACCCAGGTAACTATAAGCCCTACCTAAACCAAATTTGCATGGATGATGCATCACAGGATGTACACTACCAGACTTGCTTCGGATGCTGGATCTGACCTACATTTTTGAGTTGGCTCGCGTAGCGAGCTACTCCCTGTTAACACCAGCGTTTCATAGCTGTAATTTTTTTAACACATTCATCAAGGTGATCGATACGCCAGATAAAATAGTTCCAGCTAAAAATGCTTTTCTTTGAATGCAGATTATATACACATAGGAAATACAATTGTATAAAATTTCATACTGTTACCTTATTTATGTCCTCATGCTTTTATTTTAAGAATTTTTTAACTAAATATCTGTACCTGTACAATTGCTGCGTATGAATAAATGTTCAAGCATGTTAGGTGGATCTAATCTTTCCATCTGAAGTTTATGTATAATTGACAGAATACTCCCGAACACAAACACCTGCTACTCCCTTTAGCTGCAGCTAGTGTACATAAAAATCTATTTTTAGAATCCAGATTTGCTGTGGGAATCATAACACTGACCACTGCATCTAGTGTGTTTATTGTCTGACGTCACGGCGTCAGACAGCACTAAATTTTCAGGGCTTATATATAGTCATTCCGTAAATTATACCTTGACATTGAATAATAGTACCTAAACATCAGGCATGTGGTCAAATATTTTTCTTTGTTGCCCTGCTCTAAGTATTGTAAAAACTTATAATACAGTGCCTGAGTAAAATGCAGTGAAAAAATGTTTTTTTTAAGTTTGCTTTAAATACTCTTTTGTGTAAAAAGATTTATATGTTTGTGAAGTGTTAGGGCTATACTTCACTCCTATCCAACGATTATTAGACAACACCTTTACATTGTAAATTAGTTTGCATCTTCCTGTTTCTAATCCCTAATGCATCAATCAATTACGTAACAGTGTTAAGTAGAGACTCATTGTACATCAAATGGTTTGAGAAGCAATGAAAGCTTTCAAGAACGGCAAGGTGATGGTCAGCATGTGTAATGCTATGCCAAGATTTTTATCGCCAGGGTTAGGAGTTCCATTAAGTGATCAAATTTCTTCCAAATGATTTCATCATTAACAACCTTCATTTTATTTTGTTTGTTAGGTAGGTCATTTAACATTAAAAACATTACTTGAAAAATACTGACCCGGGATCTTGAAACAACTTAAGTCTAATTCGATCAAAATCTTTATTTTTTAATAAAATGTTGCAAAAATCAAGCAGACCAGACGGGTAAGGCTAAGGGTAAAGAATATTTTTTTCAAATATTGTTTCACAGAGATGTTGCTATGTGCAAATGAAGAAATACATTCCATTTTTAATAAATATTTTATCGGCGATTAAAAATTTCCCTTGTCGTAGTTTGTTTCATGATTCTGGAGTTAGGAACTTAATTCAATGTAATGAAATGTTCTTTGTACATAATTGTATGTACAATACTACGTATTGATTACGCATGGTCTCTTCAAGATATATATTATCGAACGAAAGAAATTATATAACATAATTTATTATTTTTTTCAGCTTTTTAAATTTAAGCAAACCACTTCAGACGAGTGTAGGAAAGCTTATACTTTAAATTCTTTAAAGAATCTAGGTTTGCAGTGCTGCTTTTCACAATGATATGTACGGAAGGCCACTAGTGCCAACCTGAATATATAAATAGGATATAGTAATTTACACTTTTTTAAATTGAACATGGAATCATATTTATAAAATCTTTTAAGATGCAAAATAAACTGAATATAAGGTATGGTGTCCAATTGTATGAAAATAGCTCAATTAACTCGAGCGAGTCAACTCGCAGGCCCTTCAGGCCTTTGATTATTCCGTAGTAAATATAAGCCCTACCTAAACCAAACTGATCAAATTTTATACACATACAAATTTTCATGTTGCTTTACTAATATATCCTCTAGGGCTGGGTATTTGCCTGAGATTTCATATTGCGATACATTGCGATATTTTGAACTGTATTGCGAAATGTATTGCAATATTTTCAACGTAATAAAAATAGCATTTTTTCACTATATTTATTTTAATTTACACGCAGAATGTAAATAACTATAATAAATAACCAACACGGAAAAAATCTTTTTGATTTTTATTTAAGTTAAGCTCTGAAATGTTCCAACAAAACAACTTCAGTCTTAATGTTTGGCTTAATAACAAACATTTGTAAGTCCATTTTTATATTTGATGACAAAATTCCTTAATCTAAGCATATTGCCAATATAGTGATATTACAAAATCGTATTGCGATACAATATTTTTTGTCATTGTATTGCAATATATTGAAATATCGATATTATTGCCCAGCCCTAATATCCTCGGCTTGTCATTCATGTCCTATGGACATATTTCAATTGCATAAGTTAAGAAATCTTCAATGTCAGAAGGTCAACATTATTGGTATCCAATCAGAGGTATTTCCACAAAGAACACATGTGTAAGTATGGAAGCCTTAGCACTTACCATTCAAAAGTTTTGGCCAAGGTTTAAAGATTTACATGCTCAAGGTCAGAAGGTCAAGGTTATTGGTATTGAATGAAAGGTCTTGTCACAAGAATTACATATGTGAAAAATAAAATCCCTAGCCCTTATTGAAAATTATTGCCAAGTTAAAATTTTTTCATAAGTCTGGAAATTTGTAAGGTCAAGGTAAAAAGGTCAAGGTTATTGTTATCATACAAAGAATACATTTATGAAGTATGTAAGTCCTAGCCCTAACCATTAAAAAATATTGCAAAGGTTAATGTTTTTCATAAGTCCAGAAGACTCCAAGGTCAAGGTCAGAAGGTCAAGATTATTAATATCCAATAAAGGTCTTTCCACAAAGAATACATATGTGAAGTAACAAAGTTGTAGTCCTAACTGCTCAAAGGTTATGGCCAACGTTAAAAAAAATTGAAAGTAGTTCAAACTATAAGGTCAAGGTCATAGGATCAAAGGTCTTGATATCAAATGAAAGGTCTTGTCACAAGAATTAAATGTGTAAAATATAAAAGCATTAGCCCTTACTCTTTAAAAGATATGGCTAAGGTTTGTTTTTAATAGTCGGTCAAACTCAAGTTCAAGTCAAATGGTTAAGGTTCCATACCATATCCCACTGTGTCTGAGCGGAAAACTTAAACCATAAAAAAAATAAATTTGCAAAAAATCCTATCATTCAATATTTGAAAATTTATGTCGAATTTCAAGGTCGTCATTGTATTGATTAACTGTAAAAATATCGATTGGTGAAGCTGAGCTCAATATTGCACGGGGCAAAGTTAAACGAGTCATGATCATGAGAAAAAGTTTGTTTACATTTTTCGAGTACATAACTATGACGTCACACATTCTTGAAATAAGCGAAATAAATCAATCTCACAGAACTTTTCCGTCAACAACCATGTAAAAATATTTTTTGCGTTCTGAAATTTTACCAAATATCCTACCATGTACATATTATGGCCCGTTGTTATGATTTTATACTTCCCGTTTTTACCGTGTATGATCTTACTGAACTAAGAGATCCACTATGACGTCAAAGAAGCACTGGACGCGCAGAGTAGGGAAACGGCAAGTGGATAATCTATTCCGTAATTTGATAAGAAATTTTGAATGTTTTCAGATATTTTTATAAATGGTGAACGCAAACAAACAGTCAAAAATATATACATAGTAATTGTACTCTGGTTTCTACCATTTTGAAGTATTTTAAAAAATTAACGTAAATTTTGTTTTAAAGTGGGTCGATCTGCAAGGTCAAGGTCAAATGTGGTGGTACCCAAAGAAAGGTCTTGTCAAGAGAGACAGACAGACAGACGGACATGACAAAAACTATATACCCCCGAAACTTCGTTTACGGTGGCATAAAAGTAAATTGCTAATGGTATCACATTCTTATATTTTAATAAAAATATTAATTATTGCCTGAATTGGGTCAATTTACTACCTATGTACTGGAAGTATTTGCATCAAATGCACAACTGGAAATCAATCTTTTTTGATTGTTATACACAACTGCTGGTTGTGCTGTGCTACTGATCAATTAGCAGGTGTGAATGATTGTCATAATAAAATCATAAACTCACAGTCTTTGTGTGATGCAGTATCACAGTAAACATTATCCTATAAATTAGGCTCCAACACTTTTTGCATCCTTAACAATGCTGCATTTGATTTTTAGGTCACCTGAGTCACTTGCATATTGCTATCCATTTTCATCTGTTGTCTTACGTCGTGTGTTAACATGTGAACATTTGCAGCTTCTACTCTGAAACCACTGAACCAATTTCAACCACATTTTGTGTATTAAGACATCTATGTGTAAAGGGGAACACAAATTGTGAATTTCATGGTCCCTGCCCCCATGGAGCCTAAGGGGTGGGGCTTAAACCACGTAAATTAATGAATTTTTAAAAAAAAACCTTTATTCCTGGACATCAATCAGACAATCTGTTAGCATGAATGCAATGAGCATTGAGTCCTTTATCAAAATTTTGAAATTCATGGTCCCAGGATCAGGGGTTTAGTGCAAGGGTGGGGCTATATGAAGGATATGGAGATAACAAACAGTATTCAATCTCAAAATCCATAGAACAATACAAAATAAGAGCAGAGCAAACATGGACCCCCAAGACATCAGAGCTGGGATCAGGTGCCATAAATTATATAGTAAAAATGCATTATCTCATTGAAAATTTTCTTATCTCCTCTTGGTTATAAAATAAAGTAACTAAGTATCCTCGGAGGTCCATGAGTCGTTACCCTAATGAGCTAATGTCCGTTTTTAAAATAAATCAGAGATACTCTTTCATTTTGTAAGTCATACCTTAGTTGTTGATATTTTTTCTTTCAATTAAACTGATAGTTTTTAAATAAGCATGCCTTTATTGAGTGTTTACACCTCGTTCAAAGTACCTATGTTTACCCGACGATGTTTAAAACACAGGGCCTAGGGTCGTGACCTTAGCGGAAATTACATAACACAGACCCAAAAATTCCAAATCGGATAAGTGACTTCTGTTGACTTAACGTTATAAACAATGCGTGCCGTAGCACCAATACACTTGAGATAGGACGTAAGAAAAATATGAAATAATTTTCTCTTTTAATATATGCGGTAATAGCGAATTTATGCTAAGTAAGGGGAAATTTTGTTTCTGATTATACACTTTTGCCTGTTTTCATCCGTATCATCTTCAGCAGCTGTAAAATATGACAAAATCACTCCAAATAATTTTTTTCTGACGATGTGGTGCAGTAGGGCTCAAAATCATGCAAGATATTCAAGAAAAATAAAAGGTCACGACTCTAGGACCGTAACGAATTTAGGGCCTCCGACGATACATAGTTATGACAAGCAAGAGTGCCTCTTCTAAAATTGTGAACTTTATGGCCCCAGGGTCAGTGGTTCTGGAGTTAGGATGGGGCTCTATTGATAGTATAATGAATATATACAGTAGTGTTAAGGTGGCTCTTTTGATTATATAGTGAAAATAAATTCTTCAAAAATATTCTTCTCTGCTCCTGGGTATTAAACAAGCTAACTAAGTACCTAGTTATGATGAATAAGAATGCCTCTTCCAAAATTGTGAATTTTTTGACCATGGTCAGGGGTTCGTGTGTTAGGGCGGGCCTCTATTGATAATATAATGAAAATGCATTAGTTCTTTGAAAATGATCATCTTCTCTGCTCCTGGGTTTTATGCCAATGATCCAAGTTTATATATTTATAATGAAGAAAGGTGCACATAGCTAAATGGCAATTTTTTATGCCCCCCTAGGTCGGAGGAGGGGAGATACATAGCCTGACAATAAATTAATGCTTTGAAATCTGCTCTTTGGTATTAATCAACCATTTTATGATTATATTTGCAAAATTTTGAAATATGTGGCCCCAGGGTTAGTGGTTCCTTTGGGTTGAGGTGCACAGCTGGTTGTTACATGATACTCAGGTGACCTATAAGGCCCATGGGCCTCTTGTTTCTTTAAAGTTTCTAACATCAGAAAAAGCATGATAAAGCCAAAGTTATGGAGCAATTTTCACTCTATGCATGTTTACTTCTGCAGAGCAGCTTGGCAAAGTTAATCAGATTAATAATAAGTGGCATCCTCAGCAAAAGTTGATTCAAGTTTATTAGTCTGGTTATATTATAATCCTTTGAGCGATGTGGACCATTTAGAGCTAGTAAATAGCCATAATATGGGATAAGAAATGTTTAGAAGTATAAAATTAAGATATATTTTTAAAATTATAGTTTAGAATTCATAGGCCAATTAGACTTAGATTAGCTTTGTAGCTCATGGGCCTCACGTTGTATGGTTAAAGTATTTGTTTACTTCTTCAGGAAATAGAGAAGTACTTTGAAGACTTCTGGAATGCTGTACCAGACGAGGACAGAGATTGGTTAAGCGAGTCTTTAAATGATCGTGATTATGCAGTGGGTCTAGTTGAACTAAATGATGAAACAAAGACAAAGCTGGAATCAATTAAAAAGTCCATAGTTGAACTATTTACAGAAGAGACCAATACAAAAATTGAAATACCTTCTTCATGGGCTTTAATGGAACAATTATTATATGAAGGAGGGTGGAAAGTCTTGACCATTGATGAAATCAGGAGGCTCAACTCATCCCTTCCTGATGAATACCAAATTAAAAGTGATGAGGAAATGTCTAGCTTTCTAAAATGTTTCCATGACAATGGCATTCTTTTGTATTTTCAAGATGAAAAATTGAAGGAACATGCAGTACTGGACATTCAGTGGTTTGCTAAAGCTTTCAGTAAGATTATTGCTGATAAAAACCACATTAACAAAGACTGCAAAACAAGATTAATCAAAGATTGGAAGTCCTTCAACAAAACAGGAGAACTTAAAGATAAAGTGGTAAATGCACTATGGAAAGATGAACCCTTATATTTGACACACAAAAGTGAAATTATGTCTTACGTGGAGAAGCTTCAAATGCTGGTACCTTTGGATTCCTCGGAGGCTGTATCAGAAGGTGACATGTCATGGTATGTCCCCTGTATGAACAAAAAGCAGTTTCAAGCCAACTTTTGTGAAGATAAATGGGAATGTTCCTCCATTTTGTGCTATCGTTTCACTTCTTTTGCCATGTTTGTGTTCTACAGACTGATAGCATACTGCATGGGCTTTCTGGGATGGAAAGTTTCAAATGATGGAGATCATGAAGGAAGTTTATGTCTTTATCAAACAGCAGCAGTGTTTGATCACAATGAACACACTGTTGTTGTTGGCATATGTAATGATGAAATTCAAATGCAAGTGTTGCAAATCAAACCATTGGCTATAAATAAAAAAGTATCAATTGAAATCGGAGGTTTCCTTGAAAATGCCATAAAAAATTGACAGAAACATTTATTGGCACAAACATTTTCCATAAAGGATTCAAATGCCAAAAAAACATTTGTAATGAGAATGATATATCTTTCACTCTTGAAAGCGAGCTCTCCAAAATCAAATCTGAAGAAATGCAGTGCAAGTGTCAACTTCTGGAAAGACATGTGATAAATATCAAAGGACTCTGGGTTTCTGGGAAAAGGTAACTATATTTGTATAATATATCATTACAAACCCGGTCCAATCAAAAAATCGAATTGGTTAAATAATGTCAACAACGTATTACGTGCCAATTTTTTTCTGCACAATTAAATATACAGAACTACATGTGACAAAAATATATATATGCAAATCGATATCACTTCTGAACTGAAAATAACACCATGATTTGATTACATTAAGGATAGATGATACAAACAAAAATGGATGCCTGGATATGTATATATTTTTTGGCCTTTTTTCATTAAAAATGATGCAAATAATAAATTTCTAAAAAATTAAGAAATTGTAAACCTTCTATAATGCTCAAAATTCTGCCTCTCTGAAACCATCCTTAATCTATACAAATATTTTTACTTCAAATTCCATTTTTCTGAAAATTTGAATGAAAAAAGTTAAAACATAGTGGTAAAACTTGTTCTGTTTACTCATTAAAACATGACTCAAATTGTTATGTTCAATTTTTTTGACAAATATTTGTTTGTATCATCTGTCCATAATACTCACCGTAAGTCATTTTGGATAAAATCATTGTCACAAACAAATGAACATATATATTTAATAGGAAGAGTTCTGACTTCTGGTTCACAATTGTTATCACTATCTAGCATACTTTGTGTAAAATGAAAGTTTAATTGATTAAGTTGGTATGGGTTAAAAATTTTGGGATTGAAAAATAATATGGCAAGTATTTTAAATTTGCACTACACTTTAACATAAATTATTAGTCAACCAATTTAATCTTGACCAATACAATATACAAACTTTAAACATGTCTAGTTAGACCTATTAAATAAATATTGTGACTTGGTACTTTGGCAAAAAAAAGAACAAAAACAAAAAAGGGGAGCATTCCAGTGATTTAGAGCAGTATGACAGAGTTGTTGAGAATGTGTTACAACGCGGTATGCAAAATTATGCACTTTGAATTTTTTTTTGAAAGTGCGTTAAATTTGTTGTCGTTGAAAACTTTTCACATTTTTATCTTCTTCTCAAGAACCAGTGGGCAAATTTCAACCAAACTTGCTACAAAGTATCCTTGGGTGAAGGGGATTCAAGTTTGTTCAAATGAAGGGCTACGCTCTTTTCCAAGGGGAGATAATTATGAATTAGAAAAAAAAATAATGGCATTTTAAAAAAAATCTTCTCAAGAACAAATAGGCCAGGAAAGACGAAACTCATGTGAATTCATCCTCAGGAAGGGTAGAATCAAGTTTCTTCAAATCATGACCCCCGGGGGTAGGATGATGCCAAAATGGCAGATCATATTTTTACATAGGATTATTACGGAAAAATCTTCAAAAATCTTCTTCTCAAGAACCAGTGAGACAGGAAAGATGAAACTCATGTGAAATCATCCTCAGGTAGTGTAGATTCAAACTTGTTCAAATCATGACCCCCCCCAATGGGCCACCAAAGTTTTACATAGGAATAGATAGGGAAACCTTTTAAAATCTTCTTTTCAAGTACTTCAAAGCCATGATTATTAATATTTATATGGAATCATCCTCAGGTAGTGTAGATTCTAGTTTGTTCAAATCATGATCCCCTGGGGGGGAGGGGTGTTAAAATTCAAGACCCACCACCACCCCAGTAAACGTTTCAGTTCTGATCTGATCTGTGCTTTTACTTAAACTGATGTGCTCAGGCCTGGGTCTCTTGTTTAATATTTATTATCTATTAATGTCCGCAGCATCATTTGTTTCAGAGTTGACACATAATTAATTTTTATCTTAACATAACATTTCCACTTTTTCTTAACCTTCCATGTCCCTTTGTTCTTCGTTTCCACATTTAATTTAAAGCACGTGGCCTTTTAAGATGGACATCACCTCAACGCTATCTTGTTTGTTTGGGTATTGTTGACATGTTCTACAACGATTGGAAACCAGTTTAAATATTACTGATATAATCTTTTAATCTTTTGAAATTTTAAAAAACAAAAAGAACTTTGTGAATTTTTTATATAATTTGTATAAAATACTTGTAGAAACTATTGCACAGTCATAGATTTGCTTTGAGAACATGAAATAATCTTTAAGATATTTTGTTTTTTGTTTGTATTTTTGATTCATTATATTCATTACAAATACTATACTAAACTGTTTTTTTTCAGGGAAAGTTGGGTGATTCCAGCACTCTAAAGGCCTCTGCACAAGAGTTAGAAGGTAGAACTAGGTTTGCTAAACTTGGAATGGCAACAAATGATGTGTTGAATAAGGCATACAGAGATATTCTAGAATCAGAAGTACCTCCCTGCTATATTGAGAGCAAGGTGAATTCATTATCAAACAAAAAGAGAAGAGATCTGAAGTTGAACTCTGATCAAGAAGACCTTTTGATAAAAGCAAAAAATTCTGGATATAGTGATTTTGATATTTCATTAACATACAAGATGATAAGAAACATTTGTTCAACGATTCCTAAACCAACAAAAGGAGAATGGGGAAAAGAGCCTGCAACAGGAGAGGTGACTGTTGGTGACGATATCGAGAGAATTAGGTCAATACGAAATAGATTGACTGCACACGTGAATTCAGCCTCCACCCCTCAGACAGAATTCGATGACACTTGGTCAATGATGTCAGATATCTGTCAGAGATTGGAGACTTTTACTGGAAAGAAATACTCAGATAACCTTAATGAAATTAAAAAGCTGACCTTGAGAAGAGAAGACGAGGATGCTATTATAAAGAATGTTAAAATGCAGGAAATCTTGGAGAAAATGAAATCCAATGTTCTCGAATTTGAAGAAATGCTCAAGCCTAAAGAAGGTTCTACTAATTAGGAGATCATAGATTGCCGTTTGGAATGCTTAACAATAATTTTCAACTTAAAGTTGAAATCACAATTAAATTTGAATATTTGGAATTGTATTTTTCAAGGAATCTGATTTTCAGAACTGAGATTTCCTTGCTAAATGCAATATTTAGAACAATAAGTGTTTTGACATCCACGAACAAATATATCCTTTACTGAGTTTGTGTCAAAATTTGGAACAAGTCCGTGCACTCTAAATCACAGACTTGCAATGTTAGCTGACCAACCCAAATACACTGGACATCCATCATGGATGTGTGGATGTGAACACGAAGTGTTGAGTCACCTGAAATAAGAAGCTAAATTTTTGCTCGTTGTGTCATTTGGTTTAGAATGAAATGAAATATATGAATAAATTGTTCGGATATATGGTGGATCTGTTCTTTTAAAAAGGACAGTTTACAAATGGGTTAGCAAGTTTAAGAATGGTAGAACAGATGTTTTAGACGACAAACATTCAGGAAGACAACCAAGAAAAGTAACCAAAAGAAATGCTTCCAAATCCGTAATATTCTTAAGCAAAAAGCGCGACTTACAGTCAAGGAAAAAGCAAGATGTGGAGTAATTTCAACGCGTAGTATTTTTACCAATTTAAAATCTAAATTAAAGTGCCTTAAGATTTGCGCAAGGTGGATTCACCTTATATTTACCAAAACTCAAAAGAGGAATCGTTTACAAGAATGACAAAAACTTCCGAAAATGTTTAAAGTTTTGGACACTAGGAAGCTTAGTAAGATTGTCACAGGTGACGAAACGTGGATCAACTTTTTCCAGGCAGAAAGAAAAGTTAAAAACCAGGTCTGGATTGGAAAGAAAATGAAGAGGCTAAAATTGCAAAAAGAACCCAGACTTCAAAGAAGCTTAAGATGCAATATGTTTCATCTCAAATGATTTGGTAGTCCAATATGCTGTCCCACATGGCAGAGTTGTCACTGAAAAATGTATTCTATACTTCCTAGACTATAAAAATTGTACAAAAATACCGCTAAATTTAGGTTTGAGGGGCATTACACTTCTGCATGACTATGCTACAGCCCATAAAGCAAAAGTTACTGGAGACTACCTACAGCGTCACAAAGTATCGAGCTTCCACCTCCAGCATATTCACCTGATCTTTCTCCTTGTAACTTTTCTCATTTCCAAAAGTAAAAGAACCTCTCTATGGAAGGCGTTTTCAATCGGGATAAGCACTGGGATCAGCCATTTTTCAGTATTTAAGGGTTATACCACAAAGCACTTACAAAAAAGTGTTTTTGACTGAATTAAATGACTTCAACTCTGTATTAAATGTAAGGGAGATTACCTTGAAGGAATGCAATGTATAATTTAAACTTTCATTTTGTTTTTGTTCTCTAATATGGTTGGGACAAAAAGTAATGAACACCCCTCCTATGAATTAAGGGAATAACGATAGTGAGCGTGTCAGCTCGGTGCATTTCATTCATTATCTCCTTTAAATGATTGTTTTAAATTTGTTTTTATTTCTCTCCAACGGTGCATTTGTACATAAATATAACTTGTGTTAGTTTTTTTTTTATTGTAAATGTCTTGCATTTTAGATGAAGAACAAAATATACTTGCAATGATTTTGTAGAATCTACAAGTGCAAACTGTTTTGTATGGAAAGCCAACGGGTTCAAAATTCCAACTTTGTATTTCCTAAGATGTACACATGTAACCCTGAATTTGTAAATTGTATATCTTAATGTAATAATTAGTAAATTATTCTTTCACAATTTGTTAATTGTAAATTTTCCAGCATAAATTGTAAATGGTAAAAATGTAAATACAAGTTATATCAATGATCACATGTAATTCGTAGACTTGTGATTTGTCAACTTATGAAATGTACATTCGTGATTTGTAAATTATGCAAAGTTGTGTATTGAGACGAAAGGCGGCGCTATAAGGGTGGTAAGTCATTTTGCCCCTAAGCTAAAAAAGATTCTTTACCAACTGAGTTTTGTAATATGCTTGTACAGTATGCCTTCTACCTCTTTAGCTGTTTACAAATTAGATTTGATTAAGTTTAATACAGAAAAGAACGGGGATCTGAACACAGAAAGATTCGCTCTTTGTATATATAGAGGCAGGTGCGGATCTCAAGATTTTTTTCTAAGTGGTGCAAGGTGCACCCCTGTCAAAATATATTTCAAGCTAACACTTCTTAGACAAGCAATAAAATAACCTTATTGTTGTGTGTGTGTGTGTGAGGGTGTGTGTGGGTGGGTGGGTGGGGGTCCAAAGTAATTTCCTATGTGCTTCAGCTTTCACTATATACATTTAATAACTCTGTTCATTCCGGGGAAGGGGGATCCCAAGCCTCCCTCTAAATCCACGCACGGGAGGTTCCAAGGGAATAGAACCCAAGCTCTTACATCCCCCTCAAACAAAGTTTGGGGGTATATAGGAATCAGTTTGCCCGTCTGTCTGTCTTCCTATCTGTCCGTCTGTCTTTGCAAAAGTGTCCGGTCCATATCTTTTTTACGGAGGAACATTAGAAACTACTACTCCACACAAAGATTGCCCATGACCTAAGGGTGTGTTATGACCTTGACCCAAGTTCATATGGGAAAATTCAAGGTCACTGGAAGAAAAAATTCATAATTCGTATCCGGTTCATATCATTCTTATGGTTCTCATTTCACACAAAGATTGCTTATGACCTAAAGGTGTGTCATGACCATGGCCCAAGGTTATTTTGGGAAGTTCAAGGTCACTGGAAGAAAAAGTTCATAATTCGTGTCTGGTCCATATCTTTATAATGGTTAAATTTGGTAGGTTATCATTACACACAAAGTTTGCTTATGACCTGAGGTTCCGTCATGACTTTGAACCAAGGTCATTTATGCAAGTTGAAGGTCACTGACAGAAAAAGTTTATTCGAATCGTTATATCCGTGTATTTCGTCTATTTTTTTTATTAGGCTGTGCCTTCATTTCATTTATAGTTATTAAATTAATTTATAAACGTTTCATCCGGTTTTCTTTATATTTTTGCCTAGTAGGACCTATTCATCATCATCGTCGTCCTTTACACCATGTTGTGTGTAGGGCAGCAACGAACCTTCCACACTCTTGTCTATCCTGGGCCAGTATCATGTTTGTTTTATTAATTATATGTTTTGTTTTGTATATTGGATGAGTTGTCAAGGAGGAAAGTTGGAAATGTATATTTTGTGTATAATATTAAACTTGCACTTACATTTTAGAGCGCTTCTGATATATACCTATATATATACGTGTTGTTATTTATTTTATAAATTATTTATGTTCGTTATATTGGAAACGAATAATAACATTTAAGAAAAAGCCAACAGCATTCGAATCGTGTCTGATCCGTGTATTTCGTCTTTAAAATAAAATTTTAGGCTGTGCCTTCAAAATTACATTATAGTCATTAAATTAATTTTAAACATTTCATGCAGGCTTTCTTTAATTTTAGACGTAGCACCGTTGATGTTCATCGTTGTCCTTTACATCATGTTGTGTGTAAAAATGTAGATTTTCTCCCGTCTTTGTGTGACAATCCTGGGCCAACTTTCAATCATCCTCAAATTCTGGTGAAAGCTGTACGACCATGGCATCGTGAAAATTAAATTGGCGTACTTATTTTTACGTGTTTATATAGGCAATCTTGCATAATTTACTAAACACATAGGTAGGCAATAACATTTCAAAAGGTAAAATAGAGGAAAAAAAAGCATTAATGAAGATGTTAAAGGAATCTCATAAGAACATCTAAACTGCAAGGCTTCACTTTCTCCGAGAACAATTTAAAGAAAGGGGGGGGTAACATCTGTCCTAAAGTAACCTTGATAAAATAAGACACTTTTATGAAATGTACTAGTCTTTTTCTTGCTTTTAATGACATTGTTCCTCTTTATCATTCATTTTATTATAAGGGTAAGGAATTTTACGATAAAAGTTTCAATAAAATAAAATATCGAAGCGAGGGATCGTGTCAAAACCGGAAGTGCTATTGATAAAGCATCTACCTGTGGATAAAGCATAGGTTTATCCAACGGCCTGTATCGTCCACACGTGTGAGATAAATAGTTACAACTAACAAATTGTGAAAGAACAATTGACGGATTATGAAATTAAGATTTACAATTTACATATTCAGGTTTACATGTGAACATTTTGAAAATTACAGAGTTGGAATTTAAAACCCTTTGGCTTTCTTCAGTTTTGAAATCCTTCTTTTTTAGGACAAGTGTTGAAAATTTTAAAGGAGTTTTTATCATTTCTCTTTGTTACATATTTGAGTTGCTACAAGATGACTAGTTTACAAGGGCTGCCGATTTACTTAATTATTGTGTACTGCATGGTTGAATTTTCAAACACATATTTGCGAACATACTTTGGTGTTGGTGACAATATTTTTATTGTTTATCATGTTTATGCATTATATATATTCTAATCAAGATTAATGTAATGCTATGTTAAATTTTATATTGTATGCAACATTGGATATATGTTTAAAATGATTAAGTTCATACTGTTAACTGTCGTGAATGATAGATCTGCAGAGGCCTGTTCAGCAGAGCGGACCTTCACGAGCGCTCGCCAAAATACCTTACTCCAACAGAAGTGTTCGGGAGTGCTCTAGAGCGTTCGCTCTGAACAGGCCTCTGGGTTACCGTGATGACCTTTCTGTCTGAAAAACAAACAGTCAAATGAATAATTTATAATGATCTTAGAGTTCTAGTCCTTATAATGCCAATAAAGAAATCATGGCCACAGAACAGATTCATGAGGGCGATTCTTCTTCATTATAATACTTGAGAAAGAAGAAGGTATGGTTTCAATACAAATTTTGCCCTGTGATTTTCTAAAAAATGAAACTGGAGTAAAAGTTGAAATATCATGCTTTTCAAAAAATTGAAATTCATTTCATAAACATGTGCATTTTCCCGTATTTTCTTTAAAAGTTGCAGAAGACACCAATTTTCAATGGAATTTTCTCTCAGATAACATTGTCCACAGGCATCGCCCACAAAGATCTTTAGATATGTGATTTGTTATTAAATTTTGCACAATATATCAAAAAATAAACGTGGGTGACGGCTGTGGACACTGTTTTCTAAAGGAAAATCACCCTTGAAATGTGCCGTTTTGAGGCTTTTCTGTTAAAAATAGAGAAATGCTTCACATTAATGACGTCATATTTGCAGAATGGTAACCCCTCATGCCATATTATTTCCTGATTTATCAGAGTCATTTATTTAACTAATATTTAAGCCAGTTTCAAAACGTTTTGATGTCATTACATTTTTAGGGCGCAATAAAGCTCAAACCATACCTTCTTCTTTTAATAAAAATGACAATTTGTTTCCAATAACGTAAACTACATGATAGAAACATTTAATTATTCTGAATAATAATTCGATGTTAAGGGAAGTAACTCAAAATTAACAAACAGTGCTGGAATTTCTGTGTCTTGTTTCTATATTGTGCATTTTCAGCCAAGATATATACATGTCATTTGATATAAGAATATGTTACCGGGTTCACAAAGTAACAAGAAAGATTCTTTGATGTTTCGATCTTTTATGAAGCAATAACAAATGTCTGAAATACATACAACACACAATATCACACATGCAATAAAATATACAAAGAGAGATAACTCTTTCTGCTTCATAATATAACTTATTCAATAATTATTTCTTCCATAAATATCATATCTCGCTTTACCATGAAATTAATATTATTCGGATAAAACAATAAATATTTATATATGATATACTTTCTTTGTTTATCATAATTATTATAAACTTTAGTGACTAAAATAATACAGCAGTAATTGAATTATAAATCACTACTATTAATGTAATAGAAATGCTTCACGTTACGATTCACATGACAATGGAATGTGCATGTAAACACAAAATATACAGACATGCATTTCATGATACAAAAATATATACATTACGTATCTTACCCAATATATGGTATCGAACACTAGTAAGCTACAGCTACATCAATCAGGTTACAGCTACCTACATCTATCAAGTGGATCTTAACAATAATAAACATATCATATACTGTTTGCTAATAAACTCTTCTAAAATAATTCACACATAAGCTTTTACTATTCATCAAATAAATGACTATGTTATATTAAAAGAAACTGGCCTTCAATGGATAAATAAATTCCAAGGTTAACAAATTACAAAATTCTGTGTCTAGATCAAAATGAATTACTTTACACTCCAATTTAGAGCACACTTAATGATATTTTCAATCATTGAGTATTTCCATCTTTTTCAGATCCGTTTACAACATCACCCAAAGTATGCCGACCTACATGTATCTGTACAATGTGTGTGGGTGGGTGTGTTTGAGGGTATGTGTGTTTGTGTATATATGTGTGAGAGAGGGAGTGTGTGTGTGTGTGAGGGTGAGAGTGTGTGTTTGTGTGATTTTTTTCAATTGATATTGGTTATTCATTTATGTGAGGATTCAATTTGTTGTGCAAGTAAGCAATTTATAAGGTGTTATTTACATGATATTTTTTTTAATGTCAAATTTTTAGCTCACCTGAGCCGAAGGCTCAAGTGAGCTCTTCTGATCACATTTTGTCCGGCGTCTGTCTGTAAACTTTATCTTGTAGACAGATAACATAATATATTTGCAATGATTATGTAAATTTTACAGGTACAAAATACTTGTTTTGAAATCCATCTTTTAATAGACTTGAAGTGTGGGAAGTTTTAAAGAAATTTTTATCAGTTCACAGTGTTACATTTTAAAGTTGCTGCAATTAAACTTATTTGTTTACAAGTGCCTGCCAAAAATCTAATGTTCTACTGCATGGTGGCATTATTAAAACACATATTTGCGATCCTTCTTTGGCATTAGTTGCAATTTTTTTTTTATCATTATTAATAATGCTTATTTATATTAAACTGAATTCCGATTAAGATTTTTGTAGTGCTACATTAAATGTATATTGTGTGCAGCATTGGATATATGTATAAAATTTATCAAGTTCTTACTATAAGATAAAAAAATGTGTTTTAACTGTCGTGAATGATAGACCTGCAGGGTTACCTAGATGTCCGATCTGTCTGGTATACAACAGTCAAATCAAACATGCATAGTTACATGTGCTACCTTGTAAACAAGTAAAGATATAAGGAAAGGTGAAAAGTAAAGACACAAATATATGAACAGGTCATACACATGGAGATAACAAAGGCAAGATCCCAGAGTTCTATTGTTGATCGGTCACATCAGCTGTGGGTCCATACTATTTAAGGTACTTAAAGTTGTCCATAGTAAAATTTGTTATTTAGAAAAAAGAACAGGTCTAGAGATTTGTATAAAATATGTTGATCAATGTGAAGGATATGAAGATAACGAGCAGTATTCAATATCAAACTCCATAAAACAATACAAAATTGGAGCAGAGCAAACACAAACCTCTGAAACGTCAGAGGTGGGATCAGCTGCCAAAGAGGAGTGAGCATTTCCTGCTGACCGGTCACAACCGCCGTGTACTCCTTGTCATGTTCGGGAAATAACGAAAAAATCCATCGTCAATTAAGTGTATAAATAATTGACCTACAATAAGTATGAAAAAGGTCAGTCAGCATTTGACTCAATGATAAATTGTATTGTTGACAAGGTCATTGTAGCGAACATAAAATTTACATAATGACGACTTTAAACGAGACGGTTGTTATTCTTGTTTCATTAACTTGCTTAAATAATTAACCTCGCTTTAGAAATTGTTCATGCCTGCTATTGCGTATCGAATCAACTGAGAAATATAGACTCCGTATACAGGTGTTGAAGGTATAATTCTATATGAATCAGGGAAGTTGACGATAGAAAAGTTAAAGTCATCACGTTTATCATATAGCTTGTTTGTTAGATAACCATTTACGTCTTTCTCAAGTAATATATCCACATACGAAATAGATGTGTCAGACTATGTAGTATCTTTTATCTCAAGCTCTGCAGGATAGATCGTATCGACGTAGGAATGGAATTGACCATTGTTAATTGACAATACGTCGTCGATATATCTAAATGTCGAGTTTAAGGCTAAGCAAGTGTTTTTTTTTCTTTTCACGCATTAGATTTTGCACTAATTTTGCTTCATATGAATATAAGAAAAGGTCTGCTAATAACGGAGCGCAATTGGTTCCCATGGGAATTCCAATAGATTGTTTGAATACCTGGTCTCCAAAAACCATATGTATTGGTATATCAGAAACTCAAGAATCTTTTTGATGTCGACTTCAGAGTACTTGTGTGTGCAATCAGAATGCACGGTTTATTGATAGGAATATATTTGCTAACAGGTTTATTATGACGTCTTAAATGATGAATTTGTTAACTAATTAATCAGTAACTTGCCATTGTTAAAATTTTAATCCTTCTGGGATTCAACTTCTCCGATTATGATCTTGAGTATAGAATACATGAAAGTCGGA
>NW_026922516.1:0-20261 GCF_032062105.1 Saccostrea cuccullata
GGGTATTAAGTAACCAAAGTAAGCAAGCTAAGTGATAGTTATAATCTGACAGCAATAGTGCCTCTTGCAAAATTTTGAATTTCATGGCCTTTGATTTAAAACACAACCAATTCAATCAATTGTTTAAAGTTGTTACATGATACTCAGGTGACCTCAAAAGGCTGTGGGCCTCTTGTTTATAAATGTACTCTGGGGCCATTTTTAAAAAAATGTTTTTGCCCTTTTTAACCCGACTGGCTAAAATTGGCCGGACTCAAAAAGGTAGCAATTATTATTATGTGAACACAGGAAAATATAATTTTATAAAAATAAGTATTAAAATTTTTTGAGAAAAAAAATATTATTTATCTCCGAAAATTTTTTCAGACCGAGTCGGAAGGGGCAACCAAACATTCTTTTACACAATGTAAGATGATATAAACGTCACGTTTACATTTTCCGAGTGGGGAAATCAATTGTGACGTCACAATAATACATCTACTTACAGCGAATAATCTATTTAGCTGATACTAAGTTAGTGTCAAATTGTACTGGTATATCAGAAATATTAATTCTTGAGAAGCATCTTAATGTCAAATCACAGCATGAATTGGATTATGTAAGAAGTGCCCTATCTTGTGCTTTGGTATGGTCTAAAAGGGCATGGATACAGTTTCAACTATTTTTTTTTATCAAATGAATTTTAATTTTTACCATTCCTAACTGAGGCAATTCTAATGATCAGCAAAAATTTGAACATCATTGTTGATTTACAAAGGAGATACGGGAGTAAATTCTTCATAATGTAAACAAGGTTTCGTGCCTTGTTTTTGTTTACATTTAAAAAATTCATGTTTATAACAAAACGAGAATCAGCAAATCATTAGAAAATGTCTAATTCTAGTGTATTTAGAATTAACTTCTTTATTGAAAAAAATCTGCTTTGACGACTACATATCAGCATCTGTAACCTATGTAAACAAAAACAAAGGTTTGGAGCTCTAGATCTGTCTTGTAACTCGACAATTGAAATTTAAAAAAAAATGCTGATCATTAGAAATACCTTAGTTAAGTATTTGTAAACATAAAAAATGGTATAAAAGTATTTGGCTCAAAGGTTTCCAGGCCCCTTTAATAAATAAATGTTAAATTATCATTTTTAGCTCTACTGGGCAGGCCAGAAGAGCTTATGCGATAGAATGCGTCCGGCGTCCGTCCGTCTGTCCGTCTGTCTGTCTGTAAACAATTTTTCAAAATGCTACTCCTCCTACAGTTTTGATCTGATTTCAATATAACTTGGCATATAAGTAGATTACACTAAGATACATAATTCTATGTATCGGTTTTTGATTTCGACGAACGATGTTGGCGTTGTTACTAAAAATAGAAATTTCTGTGAAATTCTTTCGAAAATGTTACTCCTCCTACAGTTTTGGTCTGACTTCAATATAACTTGGCACACAAGTAGACTACACTAAGATACATAATTCTGTGTATCGGTTTTTGATTTCAACGAACGATGTTGGCGTTGTTACTAAAAATAGAAATTTCTGTGAAATTCTTTCAAAATGCTACTCCTCCTACAGTTTTGGTATGATTTTAATATAACTTGGCAAACAAATAGACTACACTAAGTTACATAATTCTGTTTATCGGTTTTTGATTTCGACGAACGATGTTGGCGTTGTTACTAAAAATAGAAATTTCTGTGAAATTCTTTCCAAATGCTACTCCTCCTACAGTTTTGGTCTGACTTCAATATAGACCATTTGAGATACTACTCACTTTTGATGTGGATGGCAAGCATCTTACTCTTAATGATGCTTATCTTTTAATGTAATCAGTATCAACCATCTACTCTGTTATGATGCATTATTAACCTTTTTATTAATAATTGTTGTCAAAATTCAACATACCTCGTTGTCTGTGATTTCCCATGGCCTATAAAAGGCCCTTGCCACTTCCGTCATCAATATCCATGAAGACTGTATTCTTAATCGCATGATATTGCTTAATTGTTTTGTTATTACAATGAAGTCTGTAGTAAAATTTTGTGGAAAGTATTATTTTTCAATACACTTAATGTGTTACAAATCATTAATCATTTTGTTTCACACAAAATTCGGGGTTATTAACGTGTAGGGCTTTTAAATGAATATCTGCAATACTGTTCATAATTCTCAGACCTACATGTAGTTCTAATATGTTTTCATGCATTGTTTATAGCTCTACTGGTCAGAGACCAGAAGAGCTTATGCGATAGTAATGCGTCCGGCGTCCGTCCGTCTGTCTGTCTGTAAACAATTTTTCAAAATGCTACTCCTCCTACAGTTTTGGTCTGATTTCAATATAACTTGGCACACAAGTAGACTACACTAAGATACATAATTCTGTGTATCGGTTTTTGATTTCGACGAACGGTGTTGGCGTTGTTACTAAAAATAGAAATTTCTGTGAAATTCTTTGAAATGTTACTCCTCCAAGTTTTGGGCTGACTTCAATATAACTTGGCACATAAGTAGACTACACTAAGATACATAATTCTGTGTATCGGTTTTTTTTTCAACGAACGATGTTGGCGTTGTTACTAAAAAAAGAAATTTCTGTGAAATTCTTTCAAAATGCTACTCCTCCTACAGTTTTGGTATGATTTTAATATAACTTGGCAAACAAATAGACTACACTAAGTTACATAATTCTGTTTATCGGTTTTTGATTTCTACGAACGATGTTGGCGTTGTTACTAAAAAAAGAAATTTCTGTGAAATTCTTTCCAAATGCTACTCCTCCTACAGTTTTGGTCTGACTTCAATATAACTTGGCACAAAGAGACTACACTAAGATACATAATTCTGTATATCGGGTTTTGATTTCAACGAATGGTGTTGGCATTGTTACTAAAAATAGAAATTTTGAAATTTTTTCAAAATGCTACTCCTCCTAAAATTTAGGGTGATTTCAATATAACTTGGCACACAAGTAGACTACACTAAGATACATAATTCTGTATATCGGTTTTTGATTTCGACGAACGGTGTTGGCGTTGTTACCAAAAATAGAAATTTCTGTGAAAATTTTTCAAAATGCTATTCCTCCTACAGTTTTGGTATGATTTCAATATAACTTGGCACTCAAGTAGACTACACTAATAATAATTCTTTATATATCCGTTTTTGACTTCAATGAACATTATTACCTTGGTTAATAAAGATAGCAATTTCTGTTACTCTCAAATTTGCTACTTCAAATACAGTTTTAGTCTGATTATAATATAATGTGGCTTGCAAGTAGACTTCACTAAGAACATAAAGACTTATTCAAGGATCATTATTCTCTTTTTTGCCTGTGCAAATTTTCAATTCCCAACTGCTTAAGTACTTTTCCCCTTCCTTTGCTATAATTACAAACCAGTAGAGCTTCAGTCTCGACAGAGACTTCTGGTTTTCAAATAACAAAGAATATAATATTGCTTTAGTAATGTATTTTTGACAGCAGTGAAAATAAATTAAAAAAACAAAATTTATTTTAAAGCATTTGAATTATTTTGATTCATGGTCTCTGCAAATACATGATTGTATGTATATTGAACATGGTATCCACATATTGCTATAATCTTGATCACAACCTTGAAATTTAATGTGGTACGTGTATTCATGGTTTCAGCTGGTCAAACATATTCTTTAAGGACATACGCAAGGTACCTTACCTACTGATAATTTTTCAAGAATTCTAAATTTAAACTTATAATACCATTACATACACAGGGGCTTGTAACATACTGTATTTGATTTTACGTAATCACTATATATGTATACAAAAAGAGAAAGGGAAAGAACGTCAGCTCGAATTTACACAGGGTTGATCTCGGAAATAACTCGTGTTTTTCAATAAAATACCTTGCAGTTAGTGAAATAACGTCTGGGATATTCAGTAATAATCACTCTTTAATAAAAATACCATCGCGGTCATTTAAGAATCGTTTAAGTCGTGTTTTGCAGATCTGATATTCTGTAGTGCAATTGATGTACTTTAAGTCTTCCACTAAATTCGCTAAACATTGCATCCAATATTTAACGCGAGATGTGATTGGTCAATGGTGCTTTTCTAGAACAGATCTGACCAATCACGCTCCGCCTTTTACCAATCATGGGTTTTTCCAAAATGTCGTCTGTTCTGGGCTCGAGCCCTCTGTGAACGAAAAAAGCTACCGTATTTATTCAAATCGGAGATGTTGTACCTTTTAATTGCAATTACATGTAACAAAAGAAAAAGATGATTTTCGTGAACGCTGGATCTTTACTTTGTGTTTTCCATCTCCGGAAAGACTTCAAAACTGGAGAAAATGTGCGAATTTTGCCCGTTTTAGTGGACGACTTAAAGTACATCGACTCGCACAACGGGATATCGAGTTAGTATTACCCAACTTAAACGCTATAAAAAGTAACGCGGTTTCTGTTTTATTAAAGAATATTTATTGTAGAATGATTTCTAGTTATAATTTAATTGGCTACATTCTTTTTTCTATGAAATACGAAATATTTCCGAGATCGACCCTGTGTAAATTCGGGCTGACGTTGTTTCCCCTTTCCTTCTTTGTATATATATATAGTGATTACATACTAAAATCACAAACAGTATGTTACCGGCCCCTGTGATTACATATTCTTAAACAAAAAATCAGCATGTGTTTACTTACCAGGGGTTTTAAGAAGATATCAAATTATGAAAATTTTTGCATTATTCAAAGAAAAATGTACTAAAATTATAAAACATAAAATCGTAAGTTTTTTTTTTCATCAAAATTTGTTATAGAAGAGTTGTACAAATCCATACATGGACATTAAAAGTATTGCACACGGGTTCTTTATTTAGTGGAACTCTTCATCTCCAGAGAAGAACCCTATAAAGTTCAAACTACGTTGCGTATGACCTTAATGACGAAGAATTTTACAAAGATGGGTATTTTTCCCCAGTAGAATTCAAACACCTGAATAAGGAATAACTCCTTACTCCGGGACTCTAGAGCATTGGCTCGTATCTCGGTACCTCGTGGGCGGCATCATCGAGAGAGTTAATTAAACGTGATTCCACTGATCTATTTTAAGCTTTCATAAAGTTTTCTAATTTTAAACAAGGATGTAGCATCATTTTTAAGGGGGCGACCAGATAAGATAAAAGAATTAAAAACAGTTTACATTATCATCTTAACAAGGAATGAATTTAAAACTTTCTTAAACTTTAAGCTTTCCTATTTTTTTCCGTTTTAAACAGGGGCGTGTCATCCATTTTTAAAGTTGGCAGCCGGAGAAAAAAATGTCAATTCACTTGAAAAACATGACGAGGAAGAAAAGAAAAGGAAATTCTACAAACTCAAATATCCTATTTCGTTGAGGAGTGGGGTGGAAAATTCCAACTTCTTTCAGTACCAGTTTTCCTCATACGCTACAACACTACCCTTATTTTACTATACTGCAAAAAAGGAGGAGCCATCAATATTTCAATGAGAATTTTCATTTTAAAAATATTTTTTCTCAAGTTTTACTTTCAGAAAATTTGTTATCATAGGGGAAATATACGCTTTTTGTGTCGCCTGCGGAGCATACTGCACTTCGGTATCACTGTACCCGGCGTCTGTATGTATGTCCCCCCCCCCCCCTTGTATCTCACGAACTGTAAGAGAAATGGACTTGATATTTGCACATTTATTGCTTGGCACTATGGCATTTGTAAGTTACCATGGCTACCGACCGCGCGACCCTTGACCTTCTCCTTTGATCATCTTTACTAAAAAGTTAAAAGTCCTACTATACAGCATAACTTTTTACATTTAAGGTGTAATTCTTTGTTATTTTGCATGTTCACTAATTGTCATAAAACATGAAAAATACTATCGTTACAATTCACTTGACCTTGACCTTTGACATACTTTATAAAGAATACCTCGGACAATTTAATTTAACTTCAGACTTTTGAGTGGTGGGCGTTGATAATTAACATTTATACATGGAAATTGTATGATATTCAGTAACCACACAAACTGATAATCAAATATTATGAAAATACCTCGGGATCGGATCCCACAACGGATTATTTAGAGTGACGATTTCTGTAAAGACTTTGAAACACGTTTAACACAGTCATGTAAATTTATAAATCATTACATAATACAAGTAACAGCTTTTTAAAAAGCTTGCCTGACTAAATCAATCAATATCTGCATGAGGAGTGATAAACCTTTGAGCAATACTTTTGTGGGTTTAAAATATGTCCTTACTTTACATTTTGAAAACTTTGTGTTAATGAAATTTATTTAATTTACAGAAGAATCATCTTTACACTGCATACTGAATAGGTGTTATTTTGTTTGAGGTGGGGGGGGGGGGTGTCTGCAAGTGGAGTGATCTCCCCTTGGATGAAAAATTGAAAGCTGTATTACACCTGGTCAGAATTAATTGTTATTCCGTTGGGGGAGGGGTGGGGTCTGCAAGTGGAGTGATTTGCCATTGGATCTATTACACCTCTTAAATAAAATCTATGAAATCTGTTATGAAATCATGCATTGTAAACAATTTAAAAGATGGATATAATTAAAAATACACATTGGGTCGGAGTGTATTTATTCCACTGAAGTAAACAGTAGCAATATGTGTTAATAATATTGTTTCTTAAAACCAGAAGTCTCTGTCGAGACTGTAGCTCTACTGGTTTATACTTAAAACAAAGGAAGAGAAAAGTAGCAGTTGGGACTTGAGACTAAATCAGCAATAAATAGAAAAATGATCCTTGCCACTCATCAAAATAAAAACCAATGCACAGAATTATGTATCTTAGTATAGTCTACTTGTGTGCCAAGTTATACTGAAATCAGACCAAAACTGCAGGAGGAGTAGCATTTTGAAAGAATTTCAAAGAAATTTCTATTTTTAGTAACCATGGCAACATTGTTCATTGAAATCAAAAACCGATGCACAGAATTATGTATCTTAGTGTAGTCTACTTGTTTGCCAGGTTATATAAAAATCAGACCAAAACTGTAGGAGGAGTACCTTTTTGAAGAATTTCACAGAAATTTCTATTTTTAGTAACCATGGCAACACCGTTCATCGAAATCAAAAACCAAAGCATAGAATTATGTATCTTAGTGTAGTCTACTTGTGTGCCAAGTTATAATGAAATTGGACCAAAACTGTAGGAGGAGTAGCATTTTGAAAGAATTTCACAGAAATTTCTATTTTTAGTAACCACGGCAACACCGTTTATCGAAATCAAAAACCGATGCACAGAATTATGTATCTTAGTGTAGTCTACTTTTGTGCCAAGTTATACTGAAATCGGACCAAAACTGTAGGAGAAGCATTTTAAAAGAATTTCTCAGAAACTTTTTTTTTAGTAACCATGGCAACACCGTTCATCGAAATCAAAAACCGATGCACAGAATTATGTAGTTTAGTGTAGTCTACTTGTGTGCCAAGTAATATTGAAATTGGACCAAAACTGTAGGAGGAGTAGCATTTTGAAAGAATTTCAAAGAAATTTCTATTTTTAGTAACCACGGCAACACCGTTCATCGAAATCAAAAACCGATGCACAGAATTATGTATCTTAGTGTAGTCTACTTGTGTGCCAAGTTATATTGAAATCAGACTAAAACTGTAGGAGGAGTAGCATTTTGAAAGAATTTCACAGAAAGAACTATATGCGGTATATTGCATATATTTGCCCCCACAAAAGTCAAATTTTGAAAACTTCCTGAAATGTGCTGAATTCAATAAATTGTATGAGAAATATAAATTAACAGAAAATATTATACTGTCAAAGCAGTGTATTCACAATTTTTGTTTTTATGACGTCACAAACTAGTCCGATGTTATATTCTTTTTTAGAAAGAGGAAAAAATGGACAAAATTTCAACAATTCTAGCTTTAAAATTTATAGAGCGCAAGTTTGTTCAGGAACAATATTGAATTTTTCATTGATATTATCATTTACACATTATATCAAAATATTGATCCTGAACACACATGCGCTCGGGGATTTTACTCAAAATATCGACGGAATATGTAATTTTTCTGTAAAATTAATAAAAAACTGAAATTTACGTCATGTTTGTGACGTCATTACGTACATATGGCGTCATTACTTATGAAAATATTCAGTGCGTTGAAGTCAGTTTTACTCCCCCGTTTAAGAACTGAATTAAAAAAATCTCCATCAAAGTTTGATTTGGGGGGAAATATTGGTTGCTACCAATAAAGTTCTTTCATTTTTAGTAACCACGGCAACACCGTTCATCGAAATCAAAACCCGATGCACAGAATTATGTATCTTAGTGTAGTCTATTGTGTGCCAAGTTATATTGAAATCAGACCAAAACTGTAGGAGGAGTAGCATTTTGAAAGAATTTCACAGAAATTTCTATTTGTAGTAACCAGGCAACACCTTTCATCGAAATAAAAAACCGATCACAAAATTTTTTCTTAAGTGTAGTCTACTTGTGTGCCAAGTTATATTGAAATGGCCCAAAACTGTAGTAGGAGTAGCATTTTAAAAATTGTTTACAGACAGACAGACGGACGGACGACGGACGCATTACTATCGCATAAGCTCTTCTGGTCTCTGACCAGTAGAGCAAAAAAAAGGGTGGTGGTGTCAATATCATTTATAGAGGATGAAATAAGAAAGTTCAGTATTTAGGCCTTTTTGATGAGAAAAACCCAAAAGTTTTGTACTGGTTTCTTAACTATTGTGTGCATCTGAAACACAGTAGTGGGTGGGGCTATGGCTTTCCTAATGTATTTCACAAGACCTAGTGTATTTCTTTTGACAAGACTTTTTCATGGGTGCCACCAAATTTGACCTCTTGACCTTGACCTTGGAATTTGACCATTTTACCAAAAATGATATCACATTTTAACCTAGGTCATAATTTTTGAACAGTTGAACTAGAGCTTTCATCCTTCACATGTATATTCATTGTTACAAGACCTTTCAACTGTTATAAATATTTTTTCACCTTGACCTAAGATTTTTCCCCATTTTTTAAAAACTTTTACATTGGTGAACTTTTAACGGTTAAAAATACGCTGTTCGTATTTCACGGGTGTATTCCTTGTAACAAGAAGACCTTCCTTTGGATACCAACAAATTTGGCCTTGACCTTTGGAGCTTGACATGTATTTAAAATTTTTCCCTCGCCATTAGCTGCCACACGGGGGCATAGGGTTTTGCAAACACTTGTTGTTTTGCATGAAATAATGTATATGCTAGTAGCATTTAATACTTGCCCACCCTTAGATTTAGTTACATCTTTAAAGAAGCTAAAAGCAGGCGACACTTCTTTCCCTTTGGGAAAACTGTAGTTAATATCTGTCAGTTTGTATGACGACCTTAAGTTATAGATCTCCATAATAACCTAAGAACAAATGTTTAAATAATTTTAATTTGCCTTTCATGATCAGGAAAGCAAATTAGATATTTAATTTACAGTTTATCACTCGCAAAGAAAAGCTCTTTTAAGCTTTCTTTGCGTCTTAAAATTTTCCCTTAGTTCGATTAATCTTTCAAGATTTGGAGCATTGATTGTAAAAATATTTATTTAAACCAATTTCTATGTATCTGTCTTTTTCTCTAAGGTATTTTGTAAAAAGGGTTTGGTTTGGCAATTTTCTTTAGTTTTTCCGCTAAATCCTTAGGAGAAGGGAAATCTAGAGCATTTATGAATGTTCCGTTAGGTATGTATTCCGCTGCATTTTTTGGTCCATTAATTACAGGAATAACATCTAAATTACCCAAAAATACATTAAATAATTTTTCTGTCGTGTAGTCTTTACAAATGTTATTTTAAAGGCAAAATAAAATTTATAATCACGAGAAAAATTTCGCAAACTTTCTTTAAAGTCCTGCACTTCGAGTAAGACAAACAGCACTTCCGCAAGAACCGAACATATCGACCTGTATATATTTCTTTAAATCAAGTATGTAATATTTACGACGAGACGGTATGGACAATGCCCTGACATCCACACCCCAAAATATTTCTTTTTTGAAATATCTCCGTATAATTCTTCACCAAAAGGGAGGTCCGTTTTTTAAGTTTCCATAAGGTCGATATATATCTGAATTTCTGCTATAAGACATCAACCAATCTAGACTATTATTACATTTTTGGTAGTGTTTATACGTGAATTTAGGAGCTTCCATAGTGTGAAAAACCCAATTTGACACTTGGTCTTGTTTGGCGGCACATCACCCATAGTAAAATGTGTAAATATCACAACATCACTCTTAGATAAATCTTTAATGTCATGTGTAAAGATCCAGTTTGGGTGCTTTTTGTGTGTTTTATGTTTTGTATAGTTCAGCACACTAACTAAATAGGATGGAATTTTGTACCACAATATTCTCCACTCTGTTTTGTTTGTCAAAGGGCAGTTTGGTGGAGTTCTCACAGGACGCCCTTTCAAATTTTTGTTTGATACATAAATTAAAATATCATAAATGCCAGTCCTATACACAGTAACAGGAAAAACAAAAGGATGAAAGTTTTTACCTGCCAAAATCTAAAAAAAAGTAATAATAATCCTAAAAAAAAGAAAGAATTACAGTTTGTTCTTAAATCGTATTATTCGCCCAAATGAATTATACGTACCGTATACTTAAGGTTAACACTGAATGAACTACTAGTTAAGATGCCTGTGCATATATTCTAAGTATAAAGTTATTTTTAGAAAAAAAGATTTATTGCCCAAATGCCATTTTTTATTTTATAATTTATGCCAACAGTTTTAGAAAAGAAATGGTAAAATGAAATGTATTGCAAGAAAATTTTGAAGCACTTTTGATTTATTGAGTCATAATTGTATTTTGTCTTGACAAAAGGCTGAAGGGCCTTATAAACAGTCATGTACATAAAGGATCTTCCCATGATTTGTAGTTGGATATACATGTAATTTTTATCCAACGAGTTGATTTTTTATCACTTATTGCAAAACCCAATGTGACATCACAACTGGGGGATATAAAGGTAGCTAAACACAGTTTCGTATAAAATCCAGGGGGTTTTTCCCAGAGAGAAGCATGCTGGGTAGGGATTTTCCTGCTATTTATAGGAGTCTAATAAAATGCATCATTTTTGTTTTTATTCACATAAAGTAGAATCTTATCTTAATATTTAAAGAAAAAAATGTGCATTCATTTTTAGAAAAAAAAATTATGAGACTTTTTAATAGGGGGAGATAACTCCCAAAACATCCGGTTTTCACATGTGCAGAATTGCATGAGTCAATTAGCAGGTAATGTAGTTTTTTCATAGGTGGAAAATGTACCCTGAAAGCACACTAAAAGAAAACCTTAGGACTTGTTCTGTGAAATGCATCAACTTTTATGTCTGATTTTTTCTGTTTTTTTTAGCAGGGGGGTTAAAAATGCATAGATGCACTGAAAATGGATGCATAAACAACCCAATACCCCCCATATTTCAGGTGTCAAATACCCCGTAGTAGTAATTGATGAATGTATTATAGTTATATTTACAAAATTCACAATTTTATCTTTCCATTGATATGCAGAAGTCTATGTAACAAGCCTCCATTTTATTTTTTTATAGGGGTCAGTTTTGCTTGTCCCTCACCAAGTAACGTCCTGATAACGTCATACATAAAACTGTGTTTTGCACCCAAAAAATATCCAATGAGTCTTATTTCCTATGTAGCTTGTAACACGAGCTTTGATTGGTTATAGAGTCGGATGTGAATTTCCATGCACCCAAATTGAGGGGGGGTAAATAAAAGTGACGAAACAATGCATAGTTTTTCTATGATATATTAGGCTAAAAATCAAATGACATGACGTCACAATGCATTGTAGTACGCAGAAATCTGATGATAGGTTAGACACAGTTGATTAGACTCTGATGTTTACAAAGAATTTTATGGGTATATAGGAAATAAATTCGTTATCCAGGTCCAATAAGGGTTTTCGAGGTTTTTCCCCCGGTTTTATTCCATACACCCGTCGGCCTGGGTTTTGGAAAAAAACCCGGAGTAAATCCCCGTACACCCTTGTTTGAACCTGGATAATATCCAGGGATAAACGGATAAACATGGGATACATGAAAGTAATAGCGGATCAATGGATTGAAGAATAAAATAAAACGATATTTGGCAGATAAACAGTCCCCGTTACAGATGTTCCCCAAACGCTCCCCAAATCCCTCTTTGGCCTTATTTCTGTAAGACTTTTTTATATTTAGTATCGAAGGATTTAGAACTAAGAAGTTACAATGATATCAACTATATATCATTTAACGTTTTGCATGCCCGTGCACGTGCTAGGTGATCATGGCATGTTGGCTAAAAGATTAACATATCTTTATATACTGAGAATCAAAAAAATTAATACAGATATAAATGTTACCATTTTACAAGTATATTATTCATTTTGTGCATGCGCACGTGCATGCACGTCCTTGCATTCAATGTGTATAGTTGCATAATATACGAATCCATTATGCCTATTCATATTCTAAATTTCATCCCGTTTTGTTGAAAAACAAGAAAATAGAAGAAAGTTATAGCCATTTAAAGTTTCAGCCAATCAGATTGCAGCACACGTTTATGCACGTGCTTAAATGATAATATATCGTGCTGTAAATCTTATAATGTATACTTTGTTCAAAATTTCAAAGGATTTTGAGAAAAAACAAGAAAGATATTGAAACTTTAGTTTCAGCCAATCAGAGCAAAGGCACGTGCATGCAGGCGAGATCTTGCTATTTTGACCATGTCATCTTGTCTATATTACTAATATATCCATACGATATTATTTTAAAAAAATTCATCAAAAAATAGAAAAGTTATGGCTATATTCATTATATTGGTAATTTCACGTGTTGCACGTGCCCGCTCTTGCAAGCACGTGCGCGCAAAATGACCTTCATTTGGCAAATCTGTTTAACATGCCTATGGATAATATCCACGGAATAAACATGGGATACATGAAAGTATTAGCGGATCAGTGGATTGAAGAATAAAATAAAACGACATTTGGCAGATAAATAAAGCTATGATGCACAAAAAAAGACAATATATTGATTATGGGTCAGCTAGTAATTAACGTACCCTTAGTACAAAACTAACAAATCATATTATTTACATTTACATTTTGCTGTTTTTTTTTCCCGTCATCCAACTGTGAAATTGATTTAAGGGGGTTCGATCCTGAGCTTTTGAGTAGATTTTGGTCTGTTCCTTTATTTTAAAAATTCTGCATCAAGTTTTAACATTGAATTTAGATTCTACAATGCAGATTAAACTATTATATCCATTGCAAAGAAAGGAAATTTAATTCCATTCAAGTAGCATTAAGCCAGGAACTATATTTTGTGGCGGAAGGTTTTTAGAAGAAAATTATTAGTTTTTCCCCTTTTTAACTATATATAGTACTGTTAATTTAAGTTTCCCCTTTTTCCATGCTGGTTGCACACAAAGTTGTGTTTTGCAATGAAATGTGTTTTACTTGTTCTGAAGTGTCTATTAAGGGGGATGTCCGGTGTAACGACGAAAAGTGACCCCCCTAAATATTTACCGGGTGTCATTTACTAGAAATTTGACCCCCCGGTCAATGTTCTTGTAGGAAATGACCCACTTTTCTGTAGAAATTATGGCCTTTGGGTCTTTTGTGCATTGTAGAAAAATACTGTAAATAATGACCCCTTATCAATTTTTGATGCAAAAACATTGTTTTGGTAGGAATATTTTTGTTAGGCGAATGTATACGGGTAATATCGAGCTGTCTTATGCTTTGAATGTAAATTTCTGAAAGCTTTAAAGCTTAAATAACAATCAAAGCTATACATACCTTACATTAATAATACAAACTGTTTTATCCCCATTAAAGGAAAACAATATTAAAATGTTTTAACTAAAGGCTATTAGAGCAAAGATCTATTGTTACAAAATTTGGGACCAAATCAACGCACTTGAAAAAAACAATTCTTTTCAAAGTTCGTTAATATCAACCATATTAACGCACTTTGAAAAAAAGTGTATTGCTTGGTCAAATTCTTGCAAATCTTAGGTATGATAAATAATTGAACCTGTTTGATAACTCTTCGGTGATGAAGTCACTTAGGATGTGAAAGTGAGCTATTTTGATTTTTCCAATTTCAAAATTCTTTCTTTCTTAAATGTTTTACTTTCTTTAAATTTTGTTCCCCCAAAAAAAGTTGGGGAACATATTTTTTTTATCTGTTTCTTATTAAGGTCTTCCGTCTTCACGGAAGACCTTATAGTGATTCTACTGTTTCTTATTATTATTATTATTTTTTTGACTTTCTAATTTTGTGCACGCGATTTTTCGAAACTACTGGGGAGAATTAAATGAAATTTTCAGAAAAGATGTGTCATAACATGAACTTATTATCTGAGCGATTTTTTGGAAATTCCTTTTTGGTGCCAAGTTACGGGACATTTCCTGATTTTGAAATGACATTTTGTCCGTGGTTAATCTCAAGAACAGTAAAAGATATCAATGTGAAACTTTCAGGGATCATAGATCGTGATATTTGCTATCCAGGACGCGACCTTTCATTCGTCGTCAGTTCTTCCGGTCGTTATGACAAGCGAATTAAAAAAAAAATATTTTCTAACTTTTTTGTTTTTCAATATTTTTTGTATCTTTTTGGAATGCTTTGAGACCCTTCTTTAAAAACTTAATATATAATTTGTTTAAATATTGGTAAATCTCAACTCTAGATATAAACATTTAAAAATCTGAAGCGTGTCCAAAAAGGGGGTGTCTCAGTCAGCTCTGCCATTTCGCAAGTCAGGGTTTATAGAGGCAGCCGAGCGTTTGCTTAAACAAAACTAACATAAGGAAAAATGTAATGTAGAAGACTACTTGGATTGTCGCGTAGTATAACATTGCATTTCTGTGTCAAACTAAACTTAATCGCCGTTTCACTGCTTTAGTGTTACTTGGCTAATAGTATGTAATGTGTACAATGTGTTAAATATGCTTTCTAAAACCCCGAAATAAGATATAGGCGAACAACTTTATTTTTTTCATTTCATTGAAGCAATCACACCTATTTAAAAGAACGCTACAGAGAGAAGACGCAATATTATTCGCGGCGTCTGGCGCAAAATTATGAATGGTGAATTAAGAACCTATCCATTACTCTAGCGTAATGGATAGGTTGTTGGATTAATAAAAGAAAAAAAAAAGTTGTTGGATTTTTACGCTGGCTACCCAGGTTCAACTGGTCGTGTGTCAAATTTTTTTATCCACATTTTAAATGGAATATTTTCCGGAATCAGACGGAAGACCTCTCGTTGCTCGCAACGAGATCTTTTAGTTATTAGGGTCTTCCGTCTTCAGCGGAAACCCTTTTATTATTCTTCGGTTTCTTTTTCCCCTTTATTATTTTTCTTCTTTTTCTTCTTACAAAATTTGTGCAGAGGATTTCTGGAGATGGCTCGACCGATTTTATCCAAATTTTCATGGTTGACGCATTGACATCTGAAGTTAATTCCGGCAAGTCCTTTTTTTGGAAATTCCTTTTCGTCGAGAGTTATCGCCCTTTGATAAAATTTAAGGCCCCGTTTTGTCCGTTACTCAAAAACGGCTCAAGCTAGAAAGCTAAAAATTTTCAGGGATGATAGAGGACATTTTGCCATGTTGCACCTGGGTCATGATATTTTCCGGAAGTGCCTAGTATGGAGGCTCGGTAGGGGTCAAAATTTAGGACTCGAATCATGACTGATTTTTTAAGACATTTTGCATCAAATCTTTTAAAGTATAATTATTTTGTAATAACATATTGAACAAAATTTGTGCAGAATGACAAGATCCTTAAAATGATATCAATGAAAAAGTGCTGACTTCCATTACGGCCCAAAAGGGGCTAAAAGTCTTTTTTCGATAACTCTTAAATGATTAATATTTTGTTATACAATATTGAAGCAAAAATATTCATCTCAACAATCTACAACTGTATATTATGATTTTAATTTCATATGTTACATAATTAGGGGCCACAAGGGGCCAGAATGCTAAATCTTTGACACTTTATATCTCAAAAGTGGGACATATTTTGATAAGTAATATTGAACAAAAGATGTTCAAAATAATGTTCTAAACAACATGCAACATTTAAATTGTTGTTAACTCCCCTTTTGGAGTTGAAGGGCTGACCCCTAAATATTTCTTTTGCTAATAACTGGAACACAAAAAAATTCTAATAGGTATTGAACAAAAAGTGTTCAAAATCTTAAGAGCTTTTAGATGATATCAAGAAAAAGGGGCTGGGCACTCAAATTGGGGGCCCAAAGGGGGGCCAAAAAGACTTAATGATTACTTTTTAGCAGTTAATATTTTGATATACTTTACTGAAGCAAATATGTTTATCTCAACCATCTACAACTATATATTATGGTTTTTATGTCGAATGGTTCATAATTAGGGGTCACAAGGGGCCAGAATGCTAAATCTTTGATGCTTTATATCTCGAAAGGGAGAAATATTTTGATAAGCAATATTGAACAAAAGTTGTTCAAAATCATGTTCTAAACAGCATGCAACCTTTCATTTTTTGCTAAAGTCCCCATTAGGGAGTTGAAGGGTTGGCCCCTAAATATTTTTTTTGCTAATAGCTCAAAAAAAAAAGAATTTCTGAACAGTTGTTGAACACAAAATGTTCAAAATCTTATGATCTTTAAGATGAGATCAAGAAAAAGGGGCTGGGCACTAAATTAGGGCCAAGGGGGCCAAAAGTCTTCAATCGATAACTCTTTATCAGTTGATATTTTGTAATAATTACTGAAGCAAAGATGTTTATCTCAACCATCTACAACTATATATTATGATTTTCATGTCGCATGGTACATAATTAGGGGCCACAAGGGGCCAGATTGCTTAATCTTTGATGCTTTATATCTCGAAAGGGAGAAATATTTTGATAAGCAATATTGGACAAAAGTTGTTCAAAATAATGTTCTGAACATTATGCAACCTTTTATTTTATGCTAAACGTCCCCATTAAGGAGTTGAAGGGTTGGCCCCTAAATATTTCTTTTGCTAATAGCTCAAAAACGAAAAAGAATTTCTGAAAGTTGTTGAACACTTAATGTTCAAAATCTTAAGATTTTTAAGATGAGATCCCAAAAAGGGGCTGGGCACTCAAATTGGGGGCCAAAGGGGCCAAAAGTCTTCAATGATAACTCTTTATCAGTTGATATTTTGTAATACATTACTGAAGCAAAGATGTTTACTCCCATCTACAACTATATATTATGATTTTCATGTCGCATGGTACATAATTAGGGGTCACAAGGGGAAAATGCAAAATCTTTGATGCTTTATATCTCGAAAGTGAGAAATATTTTGATAAGCAAAATTGAACAAAAGATGTTTAAAATAATGTTCTGAACAATATGCAACCTTTCATTTTTTGCTTAACATCCCCATTAAGGAGTTGGAGGGTTGGCCCCTAAATATTTCTTTTGCTAATATCTCAAAAACGAAAAAGAATTTCTGAATAGTTATTGAACACAAAATGTTCAAAATCTCAAGATCTTTAAGATGATTTGAATAAAAAGGACTGATTCCTAAAATTAGGGGGCGTAAGGGGCAAAAGGAGTTTTTAAAAGTCTTTAATGTTCAATATCTTTTTACAGATTGTGGTAAATCATTATTTTAGAATGAAAATCGCAATCAAAATCTTATCTCATCTCATCAAGAATTGGACGGAAGACCCACTAGTTGCTCGCAACGAGATCGTCATCTAGTTATTATTATTATTTTTCTTCTTCCTGGGAAAATTTTGTCCACGAATGATCTAGTAAACTACACATCCGACTTAGGTAAAACCTTTTTAGGGTCAGTAGGCATGTTATGTAAATTTGCGGAACGAAGGTCATTTTGCGCGCACGTGCTTGCAAGAGCGTGCACGTGCAACACGTGAAATGACCGATTTAATTGATATGGGGAAACTTTATACATTTTTGATGAAATGCTTTAAATCATAAATAAGGATATATTAGTACCATAGACAATATGACATGGTGTAAAAGCAAATCTCACGCGCATGCACGTGCGCTTCGCTCTGATTGGCTGAAACTAAAGTCTCAATATCTTTCTTGTTTTTTAACGAAATCTTTTTAAATTTTGAACATAGCCATGCTTTAGGATATCCTACAACAGATATATAGCAATCATCTGAAAACACGTGCATGCACGTGTGCTTCAATCTGATTGGCTGAAAATTTAAACAGCTATAACTCCCTTGGTTTTCAACCAAACAGAATGGGATTTGGAACATAGATATATATAATAACTTTTACAAGAAGGTATGGTCACCATGCACATACATACACGTGGGTGTGCGTGTGTGCAATCGATTGGCTGAAACTTTAAATAGCTATAACTCCCTTGGTTTTCAACCAAACAGGATGGGATTTTAAACATAGATAGATATAATAGACTGCTACAAGAAGGTATGGTAATTATGCACATCCACACACGTGCGTGTACGTGCGCTGCAATCTGATTGGCTGAAACTTTAAATAGGTATAACACCCTTAGTTTTCAACCAAACGGGGTGGGATTTAGAACATAGATAGATGTAATGGACTTCAACAAGAAATTGGCCCTACTCATGTATGCACGTGCGTGCACGTGAAATGGGTAAAATAAAAAATACACTTGAATGAGCGTTTTTAGCTCTCTGGGAGAGACCAGAAAGCTTATGGATAGAAGCGTCCGTCGTCCGTCCGTCTGTCTGTTTCTGTCTGTCTGTCTGTCTGTCCGTCTGTCTGTCTGTAAACAATTTTTCAAAATGCTACTCCTCCTACAGTTTTGGTCTGATTTCAATATAACTTGGCACACAAGTAAACTACACAAATACATAATTCTGTGTATCGGTTTTTGATTTCGATGAACGGTGTTGCCGTGGTTACTAAAAATAGAAATTTCTGTGAAATTCTTTCAAAATGCTACTCCTCCTACAGTTTTGGTCTGATTTCAGTATTACTTGGCAGACAAGTAGACTACACTAAGATACATAATTCTGTGTATCGGTTTTTGATTTCAATGAACGGTGTTGCCGTGGTTACTAAAAATAGAAATTTCTGTGAAATTCTTTCAAAAAAAATCCTTTTACAGTTTTAGTCTGATTTCAATATAACTTGGCACACTAGTAGACTACAATAAGATACATAATTCTGTGTATCAGTTTTTGATTTCGATGAAAGGTGTTGCCGTGGTTACTAAAAATAGAAATTTCTGTGAAATTCTTTCAAAATGCTACTCCTCATACAGTTTTGGTCTGATTTCAATATAACTTGGCACACAAGTAGACTACACTAAGATACTTAATTCGGTTTATCGTTTTTTTATTTCGATGAACGGTGTTGCCTGGTTATAAAAATAGAAATTTCTGTGAAATTCTTTCAAAATGCATCCTTCTACAGTTTTAGTCTGATTTCAATATAACTTGGACACAAGTAGACTACACTAAGATACACAGTTCTTTGCATTGTTTTTAATTTCGTGAACGGTGTTGCCGTGGTTACTAAAAATAGAAATTTCTGTGAAATTCTTTCAAAATGCTACTCCTTCTACAATTTTAGTCTGATTTCAGATAACTTGGCACACAAGTAGACTACAAAAATACATAATTCTGTGTATCGGTTTTTGATTTCGATGAACGGTGTTGCCGTGGTTACTAAAAATAGAAATTTCTGTGAAATTCTTTCAAAATGCTACTCCAAATAAATTTTAGTCTGATTATAAAATAAATGTGGCATGCAAATAGACTGCACTAAGAACATAAAGAGACTTAATCAAGGATCATTATTCTATTTATTGCTGTTGAAAAGTTTCAATTTCCAACTGCTTAAGTATTTTCTCTTCCTTTGCATAAGTACAAACCAGTAGAGCTTCAGTCTCAACAGAGACTTCTGGTTTTTTAAATATACTTTTGAATTAAATACTTTCATATTTAGCATATTAAAATATATAGATTGTGTAGACAATATGATATGGTCATTACGCACATGCATTCACATGCGCAATAGTGCAATGATAAAATTTGAATGAACATGGTACACTTCTGGGTAAACGTTGTTAAAGTCTCAAATGCATTGAGTTTGTCATTAATTACGCTTACACTATAAAAAGGGGGTTGGGGAGCGTTTGGGGAAAATTGTAACGGTCCCCGTTACAATTAGCACTAGTTTTTTTAGTATGCATGCATTTTATGTAAACTGAAATTTATTGAAATT
>NW_026922517.1:0-20028 GCF_032062105.1 Saccostrea cuccullata
GTAAGTTATCTAAGTTCGTAAATGTAAAGGGAAGCTACTCAAATATCCTAATAGTTCTAGGTCACAGAAATTTTGGATTTCATTTGCGCATCTTTTCATTTGAATTTCAAACCGAATATATAATTATATACATATCACAACCTGTCAATGCTGTAAAACCTGAAAGAGTCTGCTGCCGATAGTTCAAGATTAAAGAATTCCATCCTCAATTCATGCAGTGTCGTTTTTCTCGATCACTCGTTTCCCACGATTTAACAGATTTTCGGTTTTCCCCGCTTTGGTAGCATAATAAAACTTTTTTTCAGAGTTGTATTGTTTCATACCAGATATCTCAAAGTCAAACATTTAAGAAAAGTATGCCGATTAAACGATTTCTTCCCTTCTTTCCCGTAACTGTATTGTCGTCATGCAGACGAATTTAATTTGTTTAGCAAAGGGGGATAATTCAAAATGAAACGAAAGTAGAAAATAAGCCAGGAACCTAACGGACAGGTTCCGAAATTCAGGAAAATATTTATTAAAACAAAGGTATTTGATTATTCCTTCAAAAAGTAACCTGGAAGCGGGGAATATACCATACATGTACCGACTGTCAAAGTAGTTCCGGCTGCTTAGTGCAACCGAACTCTAGATTTTATTGATGCAGTTATCAAAAGAATTTTTTATCCAATCAGAATCAAGTATTTTATAGAAATTAAATGATATGAAATTAAATGAGCACTAAACTCTAAAATTTGATTGAAGTAATAAGTAGCTTAAGTACAGGTAACATGCTACTGTGCAGGGATGCTTATATTAATGTTTCTTAGAGAGTTGAGTATCATATAATCTTGTAACATTAAATTATCAAATAAAGGCGCAACCCCTCTTCGAATATCTATTCCAAAGAACAACTGGACCAGGAGAGATGGAACTGATATGGATACACTTGTAGTAGTCTTTTCTCAGAAACAGCAAAACAGTGTTTGGTGATATTTATATAGAAGGATCCTCAGGTAGTGAAGATGCAAGTTTGTTCAAATCATGACCCGCAAAGGTATTAGTATATAATTTTTTTAGCTAGTGTTCAGTTGAGCGATGTGACTCCTGGTAAACTGATTTTGACAAAGAATATGAATAGCAAATAGAATGCAAGGTCTGCTTTATCAAGACAAATTGGAAGAAGAGCAAAAATGGACTTCCAGAAACAGCAGAAATGGGGCCAGATTTGATAAAAAAAATGAAATTCTCTTGTCGTTTCGTCATATCTGTATTGTCCTCATTTTCATCATTTTGTCAACGGAGAAAAACGAACAGAATTTAGTTTGTAAATATTGCCACAATAGAGAATGAATAAATTCATTAAGCATTTAAAACAGAAAGAGTGTTGCATTTGCTGGTCAGGTTACTGGGCGGAACATAAAAATGTATTGGAATTTTACTGATAATATCCTTGTCTTTTCCTTGTTCAATAAACTAATTTGACAGTAGCTTGTCTCGTTTTAGAAGCGACCGGATATCTGAATTACAAGTCAATATAATGTTAAATAGTACTAAATAGGAGTGAAGCAAACAAGGTCCTAAAAAGATAGAAGTGGAATCAGGTACCATGGAGGAATGAGCATCTACAGCTGACCGGACACAAATATCGTCTGCTCCTTGTTATGATCGAAAAAAACAGAAAAAGCCAGCCGGTATTTGACTTAATGATGTATTGTGTCTAATGCTTATCACCCAAAAAAAGATTAGTCAGATTACTGCTAGAACAAGAAAAAAAGTTAATCAAATAATTTAAATTTAAATTAATAATGTAATGAAAGCATTCCAACCATATGTTTATGCAGTATATAACTCATTCCACAAGTTTCTTTGTTCAGCCTCACCGTAAGTAAAATTACGGGTCCTTCGGATGACACCTTTAAACGAGGTGCCAACTCGTAATGGAATCTGGTACGATTAAAAAACATCTCATCTGCATGGTCCTGAGAGGCCGGGGAAGGCATATATTTTTAAGGCATTCACGAAATCATGGTGAATTCTCTAGAATTGAGAAATTCTTGAAAGGGACATTGAATAATGATCAACCTGTAACTTATATCATATTTAGTACTGTAGATATTGGCAGTTCAAATAACTGTAGGTCAGTATCTCCATGAAAGAGATCGTCAATTTGATGCTGTTTTTTAATTCTCAGTAAGCAACTGTCTGGATATTTAATTTCCTTTATAAGAAATGAAAAGTAAGTTATTATCTTTTAAATTAAATTGATCTAAATATTACAAAGGTCCCAAATTTCTTCATTTCAAAAAGAAAATTTCATGCTTAAAGTTTTCACTATATAGGTGTACAGATTCATAAACAAATACGTATTTAAAAAATGTATCAATATGTTTTAAAAATTGATCTAATGATCTTTTGCAAAATTGAATGTTGATTGATACTTTTTAATTATCATGGTTATGTGAACAAGCATTCATGTAAAAGACATAAAGAAATACACACACTGTAGATATAAAAAAATAGATAAATAACATTGCGGAACTAAAAAAATATAATTTATCTTCATTCCAAACAGATCAAAGTTACTTTTTCTAATAACACGTAGATGTAAGAATGATCAAGAAAAGGTTTGTAAACACATTTATCGGTTATGTGATGGGCACTCTTACAAATCAATTTATGTTACATGTAAGTAGACGTTTTACCTCGTTATCTCTATATATTTAATCTATTGTATTTTAAGGAGAAATGTCACAAAAGATTTGTTTTTTTTGTTTTTTTTACCTTTTTGAATTTTCAGAGAGAAACACTTTAAGGTCATAGGCAACGTAGTTTGGACTTTACTAGGTTCTTCCCTGGAGTTAAAGAGTTCCATTAAATGAAGGACCTGTGTGCAATACTTTAAATGTCTGAGTATGGATTTTTACACCTCTTCACAAAAAAATTTGGATACAAAAATCTGGAAGTTATGTTTTGTAATTTTTATACATTTTTCTTTGAATATTGCAATAAGTTTCATACTTTGATATCTTTTGAAAACTCCTGGTAACGCATGTTGATGTTTTGTCTAAGAATATGCAATAGTATTATGAGTTTAAATTTAAAATATCTTGAAAAATTATCAGTAGGTAACGTACGTTGCGTATGTTCTTAATTGACAATTTGGTGTTTTATGGACTGACATTATTTTTCCATTGTCAATAATTAGGACAGGTAGACAGAATTTCCTTTTTGCTTTTAAAAAGCATCTATTTGAGAACAATTTTGATTGATAAAAATATAATAATATAACAAAAGTTCGGAGAGGAAGTTAGCGAATAAAAAAGAAATATTATTATAATCATCTATTGGTTCATATAGCATCAACAACTTTATTAGGCTATATGACAATATACAATATTGAATATCGAAATGACACTGTCTAGTTAAATTATATTTTCTTACACTGTCATTGAATCAACCATAGAATATACGGTGTCACGTTGATTATAGGGAATGCTAACTCTTCCATACCCTTGTTCAATTCTTTTTATTTTCCAAAATTAGATATGCTTTATGAGAAATAACTTAATCTGAATATCTGTATTTCTGTATATGTAATTCAAAAAATCCTTGAAATATTTTTTTTTTAATTATCCTTTATTCATACGACAGAACAACACCATCTTTTGCAGTAATTTTCTTTTTTCAAGGTGAAATACATATACAGTCATGTAAATATTAGAATCAAACACAGATAAAAAAAATCAGAAACTGACACAAAAACTATTCAAATGTAGAATACATGTAGTAAAATGAAGTCTCCTCCAAAGAAAAGAAAATGTTTGTATCATTTGTCCTAAAACGGTCTATCTTTTTTTCAAAGCATGGTAAGTTTTCTATCCCTGTTTTTTTTTCTTTTTTGTTTTTGTTTTTTTTGTTTTTGTTTTTGTTTTTGTTTTTTTTTTGTTGTTCAGAAGATTTCAATTTTTACCTCTTCTTCCCTTGAATAGGATTCCGTCTTTTTACTGAAGCCCTCTCATTAATTTACAGAACCTGAAAATGCTAAATATGATCATCATGCCGCTCTCTAGAATATCTTTTTGCAAATGCTAAACTATCATCACAGTCCTACACCTTTACCCTGAATTAGGCTTTTAAGAAGTACGGAACAGGTTTAAAGGAGTTCAAATAAACAAGTTAGCCAAACAAACACGTGCAATTATACAATTATTAGTGTTTTTTATGAGCTGGCTTTTGTTTTTAGAATGTCTTGGTACATCTAAAACATTTTTGATGATGGTTCAGGATTTTCGAGACGGTTTAAACATTCTTCCAAATCCATTGTATATTGGAGCTAAAAAGAGATCAAGTAATACATCTGATTTGTATGTCTGTCATTCTTCTATACATAAACATAAAGTACGAGTTTGAGTATGACAAAAACAAGTATACGAAATTTCGTTTAAAACAATGTGTACATCATCAATGTCATTGATGATTTTGGCAAACGTTTCTGTCTAGAAAGAAAAAAAGAACGTTTTTTTTATTATACTGGGAGTATTTTATTTCGATTTAAACAGATTACCTCATTTAAGATAAAAACAAACTTACGTCAGGTAAGTCGACGTTTTCAGACAGATCCTGCGTGTCCTTATGTACGATAAAAAAATTTATTATAATTTTGTTAACATTCAAACTAAATTTGAATCGTTATGCATTATGTTGGATATGCATTTATATGTTTACATGTACATTGTCTAGATAAAATGAATCCTTTCTTTTTTGAAATTCATTGGTCTACGCACAGACCAATTTTAGGATAAAAATACCTTTTGAAAAAAAAAGGAATTTTTAACATTTTCATTTTCAATGAATGGCCTAAAGATATTTTTGTTCTTAAATTTAGGACAACTAATATAATTACCACAAGGTCTGTCTCATTTCTTTTTATCATTTTGGTAGCAGGAACCTGAAAAGGAAAATAAAAGAAATATAAGATATGCTCAAAATTAAAAGTCAAACAGGTATAATTATTAATGTTTACAGATATTATCAGTTGACGATTGTCTTCATTATACTTACTGATTTGATTTTACTAGGGCATCTTTTCCTTTTCCTCTTTCAAATAAGAAAAGAACATTAATTTAGATAATTTATTCCATAAAACGTTTAGATTAAAGAAACGAGAAATACTTTTTGACGAGGTCTGTTAAACAATTTCAAAAATAAAATAATAATATTCGTTCATATGTATATCATTATTCTTTTTAAATATACAATATCTCAAAATTGACATGTAATAGTAGTATCTGTTTAATTTAGATATTTTGATTTTCAAGTTCATGGAATGAAGGTTCTTTGGATGACTTCTAAATATGAAAAAACAATCAGCCAGATTAAAAGCTGTATTAAAACTAATGTATAGATAATTGAATCAAGACTGATTTATTCATAATGTATCAATTATGCAATTTTCATAATCAAATGTCTCAAAAAATTTCATTCCAAATCGTAATTTTAAGCCGCAATAGGTAGAAGTGTACTTCAATATTTTGCCATTATAATATTTACCTGGGCGATAGCCAAGCATGTGTTTCGTATATCTTCTGATGGATCTTCTACTTCCTTAGCATATCTTTCTAACATTTTTGCCAGTTCCTTCTCATTCAACCATTTTAGTATTGCTTTCTTGCTTTCCTCTTGCTCACGTTTAGTATTCAGATTGTGGTAGTGTTTTAACAAGCTCTCCCATTCAGGTGATAAAGTCGCTGTTGTGTTGCTTTGTAGGAGATATAACATCTTGCTAAAAATTTGATCTTCTTTCGATCCTAAGCCAGATGTCTTTCCTTTGGGAAGGTTTGAAATGTTCCCAAACTCTATCTCCGGTTTGTACTTATCCCATCCAGGAGGAGGACGTTCGAAGATATTTTTTGGTATTTCTTGATGAAGGTTTTGGTATAAGAGTTCCAATAGTTTTTTTTGCAAGCGTCTTCTGAATCTGCGCAAAACAGTGGACGTCCTATTCGTGTCCTCAGTCGGACCTGGATTTACTTCCACATCTCCACACGTCCATAGCACAAGTAAAACTGCTTTGTCCGTCCAAAATAATATGTAATTTTTTTTGCAACGGGATGACATATTCATTGACAGGAAACGCATTAGGGCTACGTACAAATAAAAAAATAAAATATACTCAATATGCTTCTTAACAATATGCAAAGTATTCTCCTACATATAAAGGTGTGCTGAAAGATGGAATAAAATGGTTATGTTACTTACACAATATCACTTCTTGAAATATCATGCGTCTGACTTCCCACACTAAAACAGTTAGATATTTTAAAAAATATATGTAAATTGCAAAAAGTTTACGAAGCCATTGATCGTAATAGGAGCAAATAACTTAAAATAAAATAAAATAAAATTTGATATGACATTGAGCATTAAATTTAGAGATAGTTAAACTAGGATCATATGAATTACTTTGCATATTATATAAGAATTAAATGCTTAATTTTCGAGCAGTTTGTCATTTAAATCACTAGCTTTTATCATGAATACAATATAACCTATCAAATTATTGTAAACTAACTGTAAACTTCGCTCTCTCTCTCTCTCTCTCTCTCTCTCTCTCTCTCAGTAATAATGCATTAAACTAACTTACTGAATCCATCATGCAGAAAATCTTCCTCAATTTTCTAAACATTAAAAAATACATTAAACATTAAAACAGTACTAGCATTGTTATTGTAAAATAATAAAAAGCAAGTAAAAGTTGAAAACTGCTTTTCTTCTTTTAATTGAAAATGAAAAAAAAAACATAATTAGATGTAATTTTGAAACATTGATTCCCCCATACGACAGCCTTTTGCGATGGTTAGAGTTTCTCGAATACAGTTCAACCTCTAAGTAAAGGGTTGAATAATGTAGTTATCCAAAGAAAGCTCTTGTCGTTAATAAAAATAATTGTAAATTATGAATGTCCATCCCTTTTCTATTTCAAAAAGATATTGGAAACGTTAGAGCTTCTTTTTTAAATGTTGGTTAAACTTCAAAGTCAAATGAAGGATGCCTGTGGAAAGTCTTTGTCTTAAAAATGCACTTGTTAACTCTCCAAAAGTTAAAGTCTCTTTGAATTTTTCAAAAGTACTTGAAACTCAGGGTTAAGACAAGAAGGTCTAAATCTTCGTTATCCAAGGTTAACATTTCTGTTAAGTGGGTAAAACTCCAAAGTTAAGGTTTAAAAGTTAAAAAAATTTATATCGATAGAAAGGTCCTAACACAATAAATATCAATGTGAAAAATGAAAGCTCTATCACCAAATGTTCAATATTTCCGACTAAGGTTAACATTGGGGAAATTCTGACAAATTTTGGTCTAACTTAGTTTTGAAATTGGGTCATCTATTTTATTCGTGCCCACAAAAGGTTTGTCACAAGAAATACACGTGTAAAAATCCATCTAATCAAAATCAAAAGTTATTGTCAATGTTTAGGTGTTTGTGGTCAAACAGACAAACAGATATTCAGCTGAACAGACAAACAGAAAGATATAGAGATGGACAGGGCAAAATTATATACCACAGAATCTTCGATTACCTTCGCAAAAATATACAGTAAAACTCGCTTAGTGCAAACACGGATATAGCGAATTCACGGATATAGCGAAGTTTTTCCGGGTCCCCAGCAAATTCTCAACAAATCTTTGTAAAATTTTACGGTTATAACGAATTCTGATATAACGAATTTACGGATATAGTGAACTGATTTTGAGTCCCGTTGAGGTTAAATATTTTGAAAATTACATCTTTTATAACGAACTTTCAAAGATTATAAAAAAAATTATAAATTGAACTTACTTTATTTCCTTTTCGCATTTGTACATAAAATTTAGATCAAAAGAAAATCTTAGTTATCTAAGATTTGTTTTGTAATATTTGCTTCACTAACATACGAGGGTTGTCCCAAAAAATCGTAGACAACGCTTATAACTTTTTTACCATGCAACCAATACTTACCAAGTTTTGCAAAGACATAATATAGTCAACGTTCTTTAAAATTGTGAATTTTCAAATACATATCATTCATATTAATAATATTAGGACGATTTATATAAAGGCCGATAAGGCCTGTCGGCGCACGGACAGAATTCGGAATAATTCACGCATATAACTATTACATTTGCTTTTATTTCTTTAATACTATATAATATATTGAACTCAAATTTAAATCACTGAAATCAAAATAAAAATCTGAATATTATGTCAAAATTTCATCTAAATATCTTTAGAAACAGACGATTGGTGTCATGATTTTCGCAGTACCGTTGAAATTGAGTTTGATGAAAATGACGTCGTCAAACGCGCAGTCGGGGCACGGAGATGTTATAAATTGTGTTGGATATGGTTAATATACATCGGAGACAGGAAAAAAGTACAGAAGTGACATTATAGACTATATTTTAATAAAGAAGTTATTTCTAAATTGCACGATATTAATGAGAGTTTTTCTTCTGTACCGAAAAGAGTTAATTACGGCATGTAAGAAGTAGAGTACTGTTTGATAAACGCAGACAATTTGGAAAAATCTGGACCGCCAACGACGTCAAACAATGTGTTTTCTCTGCTGCATTCAATGTACATGTAAGGCAATCTTTCGATAAAATTCAGACTGAAATTTGAATCCAATTTAAGAAAAAAAAGTAAAGAACAAACGGACAGCAGTGAATTTAAATATGTGCGCTAATCAAGAGTGGCCTATCACTTAAAAAAAACATTATTGAATGTTAATACCCGCTAGTGAAGCAGACAATGAGATCATGACGTTATAAGAGACGTAATTTACGCTTGCTTTCGTGCGCCGGTGTACACTAATATTCTTTTTTTAATGTTGCAGGAAGTTCTTATAAGATGTGATATCATCATGAAACTTGAAGTGCATGATCATAAAATGTTACTCTTTGCTATGACAAGGAAAGAAATTTAATAAAGCATAGAGAAACAAAACTGCTTAGCCTGTCTACGCCTTTTGGGACAACCCTCGTAGTTGGCAGAATACTTGAAAGAAAACATGCATAGTGCAAATTCGCTATAATGGTTAATACGAATTCGTTTTACGGATATAACAAATTACAGATATAGCAAATTAAATTCACAGGTCCCAAGGACTTTGCTATAACCGAGTTTTACTGTATATTTATTGTATTATTAATTAATTTTCCTACCACCATTTTACAAGGCAATATAGTAACGTCATAACAACCAAAATAGGCTAAAAATAATTATGCAATTTATGTTGTAATCTATATGGTCAAAATTATGTTTTTGTTCCTTTGCAATACATTTTTTTTTCAGATTTACTCAAGAAAGATTTCGAAATGTATGCTATCACGTAATTAAGGAACCTTGTGCATGTAAAGACCAGATAACGGTCATTTATACAATGAAGGGTTTATCAACTCAACTTGAAAAATCAAAGGCATATTTACATCGTATTCGATACTTGGAGCTAATTCAAATTTGTTAAAATCGGGATAAGATATTTATTTTTAATCGCGTTTGTATCAATGAACACATTAAAACAAAGTAATACTAACAAGAATTAACCGTTAAAATTATTAAAATTATTTCTTTACTGCATTAGCATTTTTTTCGTCATTTACGAGGGTCGTTCAAAAATTACGCGGACTTGTTGCACAAAAGAAATATTTAACGACAAAATGGGGCAAAACCTCACAAATAATTTAAAAGAATCTTACTTGTATGGTATTCCAAATTTCATATCAAAATGTTGTAAATTGGTATTTATTTTGAGTGATTTTTCAGGACATACCATTAAGTCACGGCGCAGCAAAATCTTCGACGTCACAACCATTATAAATAAATATGTGATTGAGCTTTCATTTTCTCAACATTTTCCCTTGAGTACCTGTAAAATGTGAGTTACCTTATCTACTCCACATCAAAACACCATTTCTTGTCAAGCTTAAAATCTATTAAACAAGTAAAGAATATTCTTTTTTAAACCAAAAACTACTTATGAGATATAGTGTGATATTGTTGACTCTCAATCACGTTCTTTACAGTCCGGATAAAGTTAACTTTTCGTCTATAATCTTCTTCCCGTCCTCCCGCATAGCCTTTTTACAGAGGTTTAACTGTCTAAAATTTCAATTTGCTATTTGTGGGCGAATGTCATGTTTACTACATGTTTTATTATGCATATTTTGGATCTATGTTGTCGATATCTCGAGCATTACACATATTTTAACGAAAGTGTGGTGTTTCGTCAATTCAGGAGACGTGATTTTCACAGTCGTTTTCACGGGAATTGCATCGGAGAAAAATCACTATATTTCTGTTAGTACTTCAAATATTACATCCAAAATCTAAATATATAATAATAGAACAATTTAAAGGTACATTTGAGAAAATTGTTGAAAAATATAGCGAATTCTAGAAAATCAGTGAGTTAAATTTTTGAATCCGCATGCTTTTGCTTCAAGTTTTTCTCGTGTGCCGTACCTCTCCATCAACGATATCAACATACCGATCATTTTAGTAGAATTTTTTTAAAATACAGAAATTTTGACCAAAATTTATGGAATCTTTACGACACATATTTCTGTGAAATTTTATAACTATATGACGTCTGTAAGAGTAAATAATAGCACAGTCCGCGTAATTTTTGATCGGCCCTCGAACTAATGGAAGTTAAAGAACAGGTTGCTCATAAAATATCTGCATTTCATTTCAAACTTGTAATACATTAACACAAAAATAATATCGTGTCATAAATTCTGCTTAAAAAGGTTCCAAAAACAGCTGTTTTCTCCATATAAGTACAAGTCTTCCTTTTTATTTAATTTAACAATCATAGGTTTATATCTACCTTTCTAAAAACACCGACACAAATACCAGTAATCTTACCTGTAAACGTTTCAAAAATTCAGTAGAACGAACAAAAAACTGTGCTGGGCGTTTTTTCCTTATCGGGTCATCAATTACAGAGTCTAAAAGTGATCCAAAAAAGGCATACATTTAATGTATTTTTCAAATAAAAACAGTACTTTCTCCATTCTATCTCAAATGCTTTTATATCGTTAAATCAAACTGCAAAGCAAAATTGAGTTCCTGTGTGCTACGGTAAGCATGGCTACATGATCTAAGAATTTGAAAAGTTACATTTTTAATGTGTCCTATAATAATTTTTAAAATTTGCGGCACTGTCTAATGTTACCATTTTATAACACTCAAAGACTTTCCGAAATTTGCATGTTAGATAAGCTTTAAATGCTAAAATTTCGAGCAGTTTGTCAGTTTAAAACACTAGCTTTTATCATGAATACATTATGATCTATCAAATGATTGTGAACTAAATGTAAACTTTTCTCTCTCTCTCTCTCTCTCTCTCTCTCTCTCTCTCTCTCTCTCTCTCTCTCTCTCTCTCTCTCTCTCAGAAATAATACATTAAACTAACTTACTGAATTCATCATGCAGAAGATCTTCCTCAATTTTCTAAACATTAAAAAATCCTAGCATTGTTATTGTAAAATAATAAAAAGCAAGTAAAAGTTGAAAACTGCTTTTCTTTATTTAATTGAAACTGAAAAAAAAATCACAATGAGATGTGATTGTGAAACATTGATTCCCCCATACGACAGCCTTTTGCGATGGTTAGAGTTTCTCGAATACAGTTCAACCTCTAAGTAAAGGGTTGAATAATGTAGTTATCCAAAGAAAGCTCTTGTCGTTAATAAAAATAATTCTGAATTATGAATGTCCATCCCTTTTCTATTTCAAAAAGTTATTGGAAACGTTAGAGCTTTTTTAATGTTGGTTAAACGTCAAAGTCAAATGAAAAATACCTATGGAAAGGCTTTGTCTTAAAAATGCACTTGTTAACTCTCCAAAAGTTAGTGTCTCTTTAAATTTTTCAAAAGTACTTGAAACTAAGGATTAAGACAAGAAGGTCAAAATCTTTGTTATCCAAGGTTAACATTTCTTTTAAGTGGGTAAAACTCCAAAGTTAAGGCTTAAAAGTAAAAAAAAAATTTATATCGATAGAAAGGTCCTAACACAATAAATATCAATGTGAAAAATGAAAGCTCTATCACCAAATGCTCAATATTTCCGACTTAGGTTAACATTGGGGAAATTCTGACAAATTTTGGTCTAACTTAATTTTGAAATTGGGTCATGGTCGAGACGTCTATTCTATTCGTGCCCACAAAAGGTTTGTCACAAGAAATACTCGTGTAAAAATCCATCTAATCAAAATCAAAAGTTATTGTCAATGTTCATGTGTTTGTGGTCAAACAGACAAACAAATATTCAGCTGAACAGACATACAGAAAGATATAGAGATGGGCAGGGCAAAATTATATATTATAGAATCTTCGATTACCTTAGCAAAAATATACAGTAAAACTGGTTTAGTACAAACACAGATATAGCGAATTCACGGATATAGCGAAGTTTTTCTGGGTCCCCGGTAGATTCTTCACAAATCTTTGTAAAATTTTACGGTTATAACAATTCTGATATAACGAATTTACGGATATAGCGAACTGATTTTGAGTCCCGTTGAGGTATATATTATGAAAATTACATCTTTTATAACGAACTTTCAAAGATTATAAAAAAAAATGAGAAATTGAACTTACTTTATTTCCTTTTCGCATTTGTACATAAAATTTAATTCATAAGAAAAACCTTAGTTATCTTAGATTTTTTGTGATATTTGCTTCACTAACATAGTTGGCAGAATACTTGAAAGAAAACATGCATAGTGCAAATTCGCTATAATGGTTAATACGAATTCGTTATACGGATAAAACGAATTACGGATATAGCAAATTAAATTCACAGGTCCCCAGGACTTCGCTATAACCGAGTTTTTCTGTATATTTGTTGTATTATTATTCAACTTTCCTACCACCATTTTACGAGGCAAAATAGCAACGTTATTACAACCAAAATGGGCGAAAAATAATTATTGCAATTTATGTTTTAATCTATATGGTCAAAATTATGTTTTTATTCCTGTGCAATACAATTTTTTTTTCAGATTTACTCAAGAAAGATTTTGAATTGTATGGTATCACGTAAGGAACGTTGTGCATGTAATGACCAAATAACGGTCATTTATACAATGAAAGGTTTATAAACTCAGCTTGAAAAATCAAAGTCATATTTACATCGTATTCGATACTTGGAGCTAATTCAAATTTGATGCAATCAGGATAAGATATTTATTTTTAATCGCCCTTGTATTTATGAACACAATGAAAACAAAGTAATACTAACATGAATTAACCGTTAAAATGTTTGAAATTATTTCTTTATTGCATTAGCATTATTTTTCGTCATTTACGACGGTCGTTCGAAAATTACGCGGACTTGTTGCACAGAAGAAATATTTTACGACATAATCGCGCAAAATTTTACAAATAGTATAAAAGAATCTTCTTGTATGGTATTCAAAATTTCATATCAAAATGTTGTAAATTGGACAGTATTAATTTTGAGTGATTTTTCAGGACATACCATTATGTCACGGCGCAGCAAAATCTTCGACGTCACAAGCATTATAAATAAATATGTGATTGAGCTTTCATTTTCTCAACATTTTCCCTTGAGTACCTGTAAAGTGCGAGTTACCTTATCTACTCAACATCAAAACACCATTTCTTGTCAAGCTTAAAATCTATTAAACAAGTAAAGAATATTCTTTTTTTAACCGAAAACTACTTATGAGATATAGTGTGATATTGTTGACTCTCAATCACGTTCTTTACAGTCCAGATAAAGTTAATTTTTCGTCTATAATCTTCTTTAAGTTCTCCCATATAGCCTTTTTACAGAGGTCTAAGTGTCTAAAATTTCAATTTGCTATCTGTGAGCGAATGTCACGAATAGCCTTGTTTACTACATTTTTTATTTTGCATATTTTGGATCTATGTTGCCGATATCTTGAGCATTACACATATTTAAAAAAAAATTGGTGCGCCGTCAATTCAGGAGACGTCATTTTCACAGTCGTTTTACGGACATTGCAACGGAGAAAAATCACTATATTTCTGTTAGTACTTCAAATATTACGTCCAAAATCTAAATACATAATGATAGAACAATTTAAAGGTACATTTGAAAAATTGTTGAAAAATATAGCGAATTCTAGAAAATCGATGAGCTAAATTTTTGAATCCGCATGCTTTGGCGTCAATTTCTTTTTCGTGCGCCCTACCTCTCCATCAACGATATCAACAAATCGATAATTTTAGTAGACTTTTTTTAAAATACAGAACTTTTGCCCAAAATTTATTGAAATCTTTAAGACACATATTTCTGTGAAATTTTATAACTATATGACGTCTGTTAGAGTAAATAATAGCACAGTCCGCGTAATTTTTTATCGGGCCTCGAACTAATGGAAGTTATAGAACAGGTTGCTCATAAAATATCTGCATTTCATTTAAAACTTGTAATACATTAGCAAAAAAATAATATTGTATCATGAATTCTGCTTAAAAAGGTTCCAAAAACTTCCGTTTTCTCAATATAAGTACAAGTCTTCCTTTTTTTTCTTACATTTTAACAATCATAGGTTTACATTTACCTTTCCAAAAACACTGACACAAATACCAGTAATCTTACCTGTAAACGTTGGAAAAATTCAGTAGAACGAACAAAAAACTGTGCTGGGTGTTTTTTCCTTATCAGGTCATCTATTACAGAGTCTAAAAGTGAACCAAAAACAGCATACATTTATTTTATCTTTCAAATAAAAACAGTACTTTCTCCATCCTCAAATGCTTTTATATTAGTCTAGTCAAATTATCAAATTTTCCATCAAAATGTGAACTAATTGCAACAGTTTCAAAACTTAGTTTTAATCAATCTATGATATGATCTGAATATATAACAAAAAGTTTAGAAAAATTTATACATGGGAAAATCGAAAAATTGAGGTCATTATGGGGACGTTTTGTGTTCATTCTGATTAAGTGTTAAACGTACAAAGTAAAGTAGAAACTTCTATACTGGTTTTAAAAAAACATGTAAGTAGGGAAATAAACTTAACTGAATAAACTGAATTGAAAAAATATTAAATATTGGTTACTATATGTGTTGGTTGCCATGGAAATTGAGAATATCACTTACTTTTCAACAATGAACCTTTACAAACACGAATACAGTCACTACGTTAGTTTACACACATACTCAAAATGCATTCTTTTGCCATAAATGCTTCAAAGAAATTATTCAGAAAATTTATGTAAATAGGTGGTTACCATGGATACATTATAAATGAATTTTACATGAAAAATTTCGGTATTCAGCCATGCTAAGTAAAGCATGAATATACCAAATATCACCAAAAGTTAAGAAACAATAAAGATGTTTTAATTCATATGAAAAGTAATATCCGAAAATAATTAGGAGAAGATTTAGAGGGGTCAGGGGACATCCCCCAATAAGATTTTTTTTTATGAAAAAGCAGAAAATGCCCCCCTTCCAAAAAAAAAGATGAATCCCTCTTGTTACTGAAAGGTTTTCCAAGTATATGAAGAAAATTGTGAGAAAATCTCATAGAACCACTTCTCCCCGAAATAGATTTTAATGTTTTTTATTCTGGATTAGGTAGGTTGTTATCAAAAAATACTCTGAAATCTGAATTTTTTACGCACAGCAAAGCTGTTCCCCATAGATAACATTGTAGTTGTGTTGTCCACCCTTCAGAAAATTTTCTTTCAACATGTGACACCAGTTTTGAGTCCCTGCAATATGATTGGTTGGTAACTTGTATAAAATGCTCAGAAATGAAAATAAATACTCTGTTTCAGTATCATAAAATGCTTGTATACTATAATGAGTAAAATGGTTCTTGCTTTATCAGAACTTGAACCCACCCCACAACCGGGTACCCTACAGGGTATTTCTTGTCATGAGTTTAATAAAAGTGTTATCTTACTCATATCAAGTGGATCAACATTGATCAATGTATTTTTTACCCTCCATATTGTGACCAAGTAATTACATATTTTATTTCATATGTTTATTTAGGCTAATACCGTACTCACTTTTGTTAACTTGTTTCTTATTCGATTATTGAATTAAGTGAGTATGATTCTGACATTTTGTAAAGGCTTTTGTTGAATACTCTTTTGTAATCTCATTCCTGACTGGCGTATTTTTTTTAAAATCAACTCAATCCACTTGCGAGGTAGGTCTAGGTAAAAATACACATGTTCGATTGAAATTACTTGTATCGCCAGCCAGTTTTCAAGGTCACAACTCCTCGTGCTGTCCTTAAAGGTATTTGCTTCTGAAATACTTTTCTTTTTCATAACTTGTTACTTTTTCATAACTTTTTTTATTTTTCATTCTATTTGAAGTATAATTATGTATATTCTTTTATAGGCATATTCCATTGCCGTTTATTGCTGTTTAATATAGATTTAAACGTGACCTGGTCTTGTTTCTGCTCGGTTACAATATAATGAAACCACGCCCTCCGGTGTGATAAGAATATATCAACATGCAGTCAATGTTGCTTCATGGATGGTGATATTCCAAAAAATATTTCAAGATTTTTTTCAGTGTAATTATACCCTCAGCTACATTCAATAATATAAAGATAAGACACGTTTTAGGATAAAATCTGAAATTGTTATCCCTTGAAAATGATCAGTGTTGACCAAGATGTAGCCGAATCAACAGTAATTAAATTGCTTTGAGTACAACATATCGTGAAATGTGCTCGCAAAGGTTCTGCCCGGTAATAATTATTATATTGTTACCCTTCTTAAATCTTAATGTATTTCAAACCGTTGCTATGTAATGTTACTTGAAGAGGGTGAGGGCAATTGAAATCTGTCGGTAGATTATTTTATTCTTATTGATAAAAAAATCTAAGGTCAAATTAAAGCACTTACACAAATGGAATGATGTAAAAGAGAGCAAGTCAAGTATTTGTTTCAAGGACGAATTACATGTTAAACTCTTGGTAGATACTGGTAGTCAATTTTTACTTGTTCAAATTCATATGTAAAAGTTGTTATATTTTCCCCAAATATTTTTATCCTAACAGTAATAGAAATTGGCTTTAATCTAGGAATTCACCCGCGTGGCGCAGTGGTTAGAGCATCTGCTCTAGAGTTGCAACGTAAGGAGTCAATCCTTACATCGCGTGTTCGAATCCCACTGTGGGATGTGGAGACCGGTCAGATAAGACTGTATAAACTGAGGTCGCAGTGGGTGCTGGCGCAAAAAAGATCCCTCACTGCTTAATGGCCCTAAGTGCTGAGTATAGAACAAAATGTGCAGCTCTCCACTGGCAAGTGGTGGCGTCTCCATATGCATGAAAAATTCTTGAGAGGGACATTATACAATATACAATTATAGTATCTACTTTTCTTTGTTCAATGTTGCTCTTATTAAGAAGTGACTTTGAAAGTGTTTATGATTGTTCACATTCTAATGCATGCTCACGGAAATGCCGTTATCACCAGTCCCCATAAAATGAAGCTTAAATAAGTGCCACATCAGGCATTTTACTGTTGCAAAAATGACCATATGATCTATAAGGAGCAGTTATTTTTTTTAAAATTGGGGTTAAAATATTTTGTTAAAAAGTTACATTAATAAGAATTTAAAAAAAAAGAGCATTTAAGCATTTAATTCTGTCTAAACGACTCCATTTGAATTATTTCCATTACTATAAACATAACGCAGATTTTGTACATGCATAGATGCATGGTGCAGTCTTTATAGAGAAAAGGGTCAATATCAATTGGCTTTTTATATAAGGCTCGCTACTCTTTACAAGAGCAATAAGCAGTAAATCTGGAGAGCAAAAAATTGTTTGAATCACACACTCGGTTCAAATTCAAGTTCCGGAGATGCCTGAATGGAATTAAATATTTGATTCTTTTAACTTGGAGACCTTAATTCAAATCAAATCCAGGTGATTCCATAAATTCTGTACTCTTTATTTCAAAATGATAAATTTCAATAAATTTTCTATATATTTAATCAAAATTTATTCTGTGATGATGCAATTGTAACAACTCTGATATACATTGTACATGTACTCGTATGATAAGCTTCCTTGCAGAATTCTTTAGAAAAGGCTGTTTTGACTTATTCTGTATACTAACTGTGTTCCATACATTTTTGTTATAAATTCCAAAACTACTGGGGTATAAATATCTATCAGGTGTTTACAGATAAAATGAAAGTAAACACATTCACATTTAGGAATTTCACATACATGTATATTGTGAATACAAACAGCGTTCCATACTTTTTTGTTTACATGAATGGTAATTGCAACCATTATACCATATATGTGTAGATGATATTTGGCCAGTGTGGAAGTCAAAACTTCACTTCTTTGAAAATCAAAATATATAATTTTTTTGATTTAGTTTTGATTGAATAACAAACTAAAGGTTAAAACAACAACTTTTAATGCTAATTGGCTATTGTTTACAGGCTGTCTGTCATAGAAAGCTCATATAGAAAAAGTACGGTGTGCAAATGGGTAATTCTAAATTCAAACTGATCCCTAATTTTAATCTACCGATTTCCCAACTTTCCCCTGAGTGAATTTTTCTAAACTTTTTATATGTGAGTTACTAATAGCTTATCTACAAATCTGCATTAAAATATAAACTGTTGCAATTAGTTCTCATTTTTCAGTAGAATGACTAGACTATATCGTTAAATCAAACTGCAAAGCAAAATTGAGTCGCTGTGTGCTATGGTAAGCATGGCTACATGATCTAAGAATTTGAAAAGTTACAGTTTTAATGTGTCCTATGATAATTTTTAAAATTTGCAGCACTGTGTAATGTTACAATTTTGTAACAGTCAAAGACTTTCCGAAATCTGCATGTATCATAAGCATTAAATGCTAAAATTTCGAGCAGTTTGTCAGTTTAAAACACTAGCTTTTATCATGAATACAATATGATCTATCAAATGTGAACTAAATGTAAATCTCTCTCTCTCTCTCTCTCTCTCTCTCTCTCTCTCTCTCTCTCTCTCTCTCTCAGAAATATACATTAAACTAACTTACTGAATTCATCATGCCGAAGATCTTCCTCAATTTTCTAAACATTAAAAAATCCTAGCATTGTTATTGTAAAATAATAACAAGAGGCCCATGGGCCTTATGGGTCACCTGAGCATAATTCAACAACTTTCCAGTGATTGAATTTGATCCATGTTTTAAGCCAGAAGCTAAAGCATTTACAATTTGGTCATCATAACTATACACTTAGCAGTTCCTTAGTTTGGTTACTTAATACCCATAGGCAGGGTAGGGGAACAAAAAATGCATTTCAACAAATCAGTAATATTCAGCAATAATGAGTAGTGCCACTACCACACATGGACCCTGGACTCTTAGGCCTAGATCTACACATTGTACAATTTTTGGAAAGGCATTTATGCTTTTCAAAAATATTTGATTAATACCAAGGAGCACATTTCAAACAATTCATTCATTTTCAGTATGTAAGTACAGCCCCCCCCCCCCTCTATGGTACAACTAACCGTGGGGCCTTGAAATTTGCAATTCTTGTAGATTAGGGCCCTAGCTCATAACTATATAGAACGCATTCCAAAATCAAAACAGAAAATCTTTTTTTCTGTTTTAAGAATTTTGCCCATAGGTATTGACAAAACTCAACAAATAACACAGTTTACAAGATATTTATTGGTGCGAATATCAAACGTTTAATGAACGCAAACCATCGTTCACATAGCTAGATTTTACGGACTAAATTTCCTCCCAAAACTATCACTGAAACAGTTTTCACTACCACATTACAATTTGAAAAAGGCAAAAATCTACAGGGTAAATTTCCTCTCAAAAATGACACTGATACAGTTAACATACAGTAGGCAATTCACAAGCGACTATCTTTGATATAACAAGATTTCACGGAGTTAATTTCCTCCCATAGAATATCACTGATAAAAGTATTCACTACAACAATTACAATTTAGAAATAGCAAAAATCTACAGAGTAAATTTCCTCTCTAAATTCATATTG
>NW_026922518.1:0-19948 GCF_032062105.1 Saccostrea cuccullata
TTTATCTGACTCCAAGTCAGCACCAGCAGTGAATCCTATTCCAATGAACAATTTCTGTTGAATTTTAACTTTGACGATGAATTGAGTGCCAGGTACAAAAAGTCGTTTACAGAGAGTTTAATTAAAACTAAATCCGTGTTTGTTACAAAGGAAATCCCAGACATAGGTCTTACACGTGTTGTAGAACATCAAATTCATCTCAAGCCCGATGCACAACCTAAACATCATCGACCATACCGATTACCACCAGATAAGAAACGAGTGTTACGTCACCAGCTTCACGATCTCTTGAGACAGGATATTATTGCACCTGTTTAAGAAAGTGAAAATGTCCCTATTACAAATCCTATTGTGTTAGTATCAAAACAAAAACAAACCAAAGGAGAAGTTAAACAACTGAACTAAAGATCAGTGTGTGTCATACTACAGGTTTTGTTGTGATTTTTGCTATCTTGATTCTGTGACGCAAGAGTTTCGATACAATATCCCTTACTGACAGAATCATTTACACTGCGCTACCATGGGTGCTTCCAAATAAGTTTCAGCTTTTTGGCCAAATGCTTGAGAAGAAGAAGAAAATGTTACAGTTTACAGACAGACGGACAACAAAAAAGCTCACTTGAGCCCTCGGCTGAGGTGAGCTAATAAATATAATTCATCAAGGTTTTGCTATTCTTGAGAAGATTTTCCTATGTTTTGGTTTTCATATAAATACATATGACTGATCGAGGCTTTGTTGTTTATAAGAAAAATTTTCTTGTTTATTCCTATGTAAAGTTTTTGTATGCCGTTGTGTCCCCATCCTTCCACCCTGGATTATGATTTTAACTAACTTGAATCTACACTAATTGAGAGTATTTCTATGTAAGTTTTGCCATTTATGGCCAAGTGGTTTTTGAGAAGAAGATTTTGAAAAGATTTCATTATTTTTATTAAATTTGAAATTATTTATCTTTTGCAGAAGGTGACGTCCTTCATTTGAATAAACTTGAATTCCTTATATCCAAGAATTCTTTGTGTCAAGTTTGGTTGACATTGAACTAGTTGTATCTTGAGAAGAAGTAAAAAAAATGTGACAAGTTTACAGAGAGACTGATGGATCAAATGAGATCAGAAAATTAAAATGATGTAGTTGAATATAAGCTAACGCTTTAATTAAACAAACATTTGCTTCTGGTCATGTACTGTGCATTATTTGCCTTTTCGATTCCAAACCCAGGTGCTCCGACGATTATATTCAAAAAGGATACCTCAAATTTTGAATATTACTGGTTAATGCTACAATTTGAAAAACAAATTGATGGAGCACAGGTATTTACAAAAGTAAGTTTTGTACTCTTGTGATCAAAATTAATTATGTCATTGTCAATATTTCTAGGTAGTGAAGTATAACATTGTTATAGTGACCTCAATATCAACTGGTATCTCACTCTTACAATCAATCAATGGAGTTTTGAGACTTCCTCCTGAAAAAACATTTATGGACAATGGACAATTTATCCACATGATTTCCTTCTTGAACCAGTGGTTCTTCAGAAGATTTTCTGCCCTTGTGAAGGGGCTTTGTCCTTTATTTTAAGAATTTAAATTTCTCTTTACCTAGAGATGCTTTGTACCAAGTTTGGTTTAATTTGGCCCTGTGGTTGTTAAGAAGTAGTCGAAATGTGAAAGTTTTACAGACGTCATGGACGACGGACAAAATGTGATCAGAAAATCTCACTTGAGCTATTAGCTCAGGTGAGCTAAAACATGAGAAAGTGTCAGAGATGAAGATGATCTCATATGCCCGATCTCAAGTGTGAATCTTTCAGATGAAAAGGACTTGTGGTTCTACCTGGACCTTTAATTAGTACCATTAACTATTAGCGTATAAATATAACCACAGACAATAGCAAAGGGAGCTTTATCATGCTTCAGAAAATGATTCCCTGATTTACAGAAGCCCTTTTCCACTAACACTCTGAGGGGGAAGTCAAACTAAAACTGTCTAATAGGAACAAAACATCCGCCTAACTTTTTTCAGTAGATATCCGTATTGCTTGGCCTTGCTCTTACACCTGGGGGTCATGATTTGAACAAACTTAAATTTACACTACACTGAGGAATCTTCCCTAAACAGTTCCAAGTTTCCTGGCACAGTGGTTCTTGAGAAAATTTTTTTAAAACATACCACAAAATTTTCAGTTTCTGAATATACCCCCCTCCCCCTTAAATAAGGGTATAACCCAGAGCGACAAAGTCGCAGACGATGGACAAATTTTTGATAAGTTTTTAACACTTGATTAGTAAAACGAGTAAATCCATGTGTAATTTAAACGAGTAGTTGTATCGCCGACGTATTCACATTTTTCCTCTTTAAAGATTTGTTCATTTTTATGTATTAAATCTTACACAGTAAAACTAAACTGATTTCATTGATTGTATACCGTTTAACGTCCCTCCGAAGAAACATTATGATATGCAGACGTCACCATTGCCGGTGAAGGGCTGCAAATTTAGGCCTACGCTCGGCACTTACGGCCTTTGATCAGGGAGGGATCTTTATCGTGACACGGGGCCTCGGTTTATACGGTCTCATCCGAAGGACCGCCCCATTTAGTCGCCTTCTACGACAAGTAAGGGGGTACTGAGGACCTATTCAAACCCGGATCCCCACGGGGCAAAAATGACAAATGAACAAGCCGATAGCAATATACCCATCCCCTACACTTCGTTTGCGGAAGGGGGTTAATTAGGCCAAGGGAAAGCAAAAATATTTACTGAGAAAATTATTGCAATGGATGGAAGAGCACACATATCACTATGGGGCTCCCTTAAGCCTCAAGCCATGCCCTAAATAGAAAGTTCACATGTGGGAGAGATATGAAGAGATTTGTCAATGGTTTTGACATAACTTCTATGAACTGTAATATTTCTGGAAGGCACTTATAAAACAGAACATAGGTAATCAAAGATTACAGAGCTCACCTCAAAACAATTCAAAACCGAGTTTATACAGTATCAGTTGGATAAGTGCTTATATTCATTTCTTAAGCTTGATTTTTTTTTTTCATTTAGTGTAAAATATTACCCTATTTTCCTTCAAAAATGCCTTCAGATTGTACATTTTAGTTCAGAGTCAACATTTCTATGAAAACAACAGTTTCAAAACACTACAATTTAACAGAGAAAACATCAAAAGTAAACAAAGAAAAAATGCACTCTTTGGCATCTGGCAAATCATTCAAATCAATTGAACAGAGAGCGCCTTGACGCTTACTTTGAAACTCCAAACAATGCCAAAGCAAGAACCGAAAGACAGACAAACAAAATCAAAGAAGGCAAAAAAGCAAAAAAGTCACATTGGCTTGACACAGAATTATCAACTGAAAACAGATGATTTCCTTGACTTTATGCAAAATCTCAAACCTGGCTCTAAAGTTATTTGGAGAAGTCTTGCCCTTAAATTTTGTTTTAGAAATAAGAATGGAAACATCCCAAAAAATACGGGTCAAGTTATAAAAACTATTTCTGAGAGAAATGGAATTAACACAAACAAATTTAATACAAATGTAAAAGTCAGTGGCAGAGGGTACTTTAAGAGAGTCAGAAGAGCCAAGATGAGACTTATCTACAAGTCACCATACCTACACCAAGCCCTGTTCTGACTCTCCAAGATATCATCAAAGAAAAATTTAAAACCAGTGAATTGTATATTGGTGAAAAAATTGTCCCCAAGACTTTCATCAGAAACAAGCTAAATTCAGCAGGAGATCTAGTAGAAAACCCAATAACTGTATATGGACGGAAGATTCCAATCAAAAAGATTCGGAAAATCTGTAATTGTGAAAAATAAAATACATGTAAATTTAAACTGTAACAAAAGAATTTTAAAAATGAATCCACAACATAGTTAAGGATAAATTGGGAATATATAAATGTTTGTTTACAAAAGAGTGTTAGGATTAATAGATACATGCTTGTACATGTATTTGGGCCAAAATCAAATTCAGGCTTTAGCATTTATTTAAGTAATTGTGAAAAGGTAACAAAAATTTAAATAGTAAGTTACACATTGTAAAAAGTAAATGTTTTAGAAATAGGTTAATCTGTATATTTAAAACCCACTTGTACACTGTAACAGTTGTATATTTGTTTACAATAAAAATCTTTTAAATGCATGCATGCAACAAGGGACAATACACAAATTTTTTCTATAAAAAATTCTTCTGTTATTAATTATAGATAATATCAAGAAAAATGCTATAGTCTGAAATATCTGAATCAAATTTTTTTCTATGCATTTTTTGCAGTCTTTATACTGTGTGAGCAAGGAAAATGGAAAGATACTAATAAATTTCAATTATTAGCAGTTTCCGTTCATTTTCTTTACAACCGTTGCACATACTTAAATGAAATTTAATATGCAGATATATCACATCAATATCTAGGTCAAGTTATGTTTTGGGTAGAATGTGCTATTTTTGACAGAGTTATGCCCCTTTGGACTTGGAAAAATTCCAATTTGGGGGGGAGGGGAGCACAAGTGTTTTAGAAACATCAGTGAATTTATCACAGGCAATGGAAACAGTAGAGAGGTTAAGCAGATGGTCGTTTATAATCAAAATTGTCATTCATGTCCATCGTCCACTATCATTCTTTGATTTTAGAAGGCTGTGATTTTTTTTATGCAAAGAGGGGAGTGTGGGTTGGGTTTTGTTAAAACAAGTTAATAGCACATGTGCTGATTCTGCATGAAGCCCTTGCCTAGGATGGTTCCATGGTCGATACAGTGACCTTGTCAGTAAATACAATTTATCATTGACTGGAATGCTGACTGATGTTTTTCATATACCAATTGCTAGTCCATTGTTCATACAATGAATTGAAGACGGATTTTTTTCGTTATTTCCTGATCATGACAAGGAGCACACGGCGGGTGTGACCGGTCAGCAGGGGATGCTTACTACTCCATGGCACCTGATCCCACCTATGATGTTTCGGAGGTCCTTGTTTGCTGTATCGTTTAATTGGGACTTTCAGATTGATTACGTTTATTTATCTCCATTCAGTTAAAATCAGTTGTGTATCAAAACAAAAGGAAATTTAACCTATTATGGTACAGAATTTTAAAAAAAAATAACCGAAAAGGGACATGTTGCTGCAGCAAGATTTAATTGTAAAACTCAAAAACATCATAGCATTTTGTGGTCTTCATCACCATACCTGCCAAATAATGAATATTTAGTGAATAAAAGAGTTATTCATGTAATTGCTTGTAGTGGAATGTTGTCTGTTCATTAAGTCAGATTTTCAAAGGTAGCTAAAATTGGTACCATTAACCAAAGTAATCGCGACAGATGCCTACAGAACATATATACATTTATTGAATCGGAATATGAAGACAGTATTAAAATGGCGCTATGGGGAGAGGTAGGATGCAGCGATGATGATGGAATTAACATTATGACAGATGCTCGTCATGGATGGCGAAAAAATGCCAAAGGCTCGAGTGTTGTCGCATTAGGAGAGAAAACACACCAAGTAATAAAGAATCCAGTATCTCAAAGACACGAGAAACTTGGAACAGAGAGAATTTACAACTATCTTGATGAGCAAGGTGTTTCAGTTGATATCCATATCCATGATCGAAATATCTCCATCAAAAAATTTGTTCGAGAATAAGGAGGAATAACGAATCAAAATGATACCTGGCATGGAGTTAAAAGTATTAAAGAGAAAATGAAAAAAATTCAAGTGGACCAGCATATCAGAAGGGGAAAACTTGGTCTGAATATCTCTATGATAAAGTCGAGCCAGTTGCCACTCACTGCCACTGGGCAATAAGAAACTGCGATCAGAATCCCCCAAAATTACAAGCTCTCCTTTTGAATACCATTGAACATTATAAAAGAAATCATTCTGATTGTCATCCTACATCACGGTGCAAAACAGATTCAAATTATGATCCATCAAGACTTGTACTCTGTGATAAAGTGTCAGAAAAATTGTTACGTGGTGTAATAACTAGTTAAAATTTATATATATCCAAAATATTATGTACTGCAAAAGGAAAAGAATGCATTATGAGAAAGCTTCAACAATACTATGAACATGTTTCAGGACAAAAGAATTGCATTTAGTGACAAGGGATACAGAGCGCGTTCAAATCTAGCAGTCTGTCATTGGAACATCAAAATGTGGACCAAGTTACCTCTGTATGGAATCCACCCAGAGCAAATGCCCAACGAAGTAGAAACGGAAAAAAGATCTACAAAGCCCCTACATTCAGCTACAGAGACAACATCTGGAAAAGACAAATATCTGCACTTTTCATGCAGAGTTGAATCATAAATCATGTAAAGTAACTTATAAATATATTTCTTATTTCTTGAAAAATCAAAGGGTGGAATCGAAAATATACTGGTGATTACAGATCATTTCACTAGATATGCAACGGCTGTGCCAACAAAGAACCAACTTGCGAGAACAACTGCACAAAAATTGGTCTCACATTCTTCATATGTCAATATGTTTTTCCCGAAAGATTACATTCATATCAGGGAAGAAATTTTGAAAGTTAAGTTATTAAATAACTTTATAAATTAGCAGGTGTAAGTAAATCACGTACAACACCATATTACCGCATGCTTAAAATGTTGGGAAAATTATAAGAAAGATGATTGGAAATCTTACATATTACCGTTGGTTCATGCATATTGTCACGACAGCCGTCGTGCTCTGTTCAGTCAGACACAAGATTTTTTTTTTACAATTTTTTATCTATGAATAAAATCAATAAAAAAACCAATATTTTCAACACATTTTACAAAAATTATCTACAAAAAATATCACTTTAAGTCTTTATATGTCCATATCCATTCCAGTGTACAACGCGAGACCGCGTCCTGACACTCCCCGTTTTACGACGGACTCCCGCCAACTGGCTCCCGGTGGGTTCCGGTCCAGGTAACGCTGGTACTACGTGTCCAACCAAAATGGCTCATATAGATAGAATATGTCTGGAATATCTCTGGAATCTTTAATATTTTAAGTTGCAAGTTACGTATACTAAAAATAACACGTCAACATTGACTACAGTTGCACTTATGGCACACCATACAAAACAGTACCGGTAATTCTAACTGAACACTTCATAATAAGAAAAACGTTAAGAATACACAACATCTTAACAAAAGTGGTTTTAACTATTAAACCCACAACACCGACTTTATAAGCGGCAAAACAAAATAGCCTTTGTTCGTACATAACTTAGTACATTGCACAAAAATAGAAAAATACACGCATGAGTAACTCTACCCAGCAAAACCTGTATACGTTAACAGTGAGAAAAACATTACTTAACTCAAATCCGTACATTGCTTTACTTTTTACATGTATTTCTCAAAACTTATATATAAAATAAAAAACAAACTTACCCCTTATGGAGAAATAGTTACCTTTGAAAATCTATTCTACACATCTTGTACATGTAGTACTTCAAGCATGGCATGTAAAAATCTATGAAAACGTGGACCCCGGCTACTTGGACAGCTATGCAGCCATTTAAATATCTAAACAATACATCGTACATGTAACTTTTTTCAGAGCCAACTCCCTTTAACTTCCAATATTTTCCTATGTTTCCATGCTATGGATATACTGTAGTAAAAAGTGGGGGGGGCAAACATCTTTTCAATGCATTTCCTATAGTAAAGGTAATGTTGGGGAAAAAATGTTGCTTCGTGCCTAAGATGAACATCTGAGATTAAATGGTTTTACATTTAACACATTTAATATGTCGGATTTTAGTAGCCCTACATCAAGGTTAGAAGATACTTCTTCCAGGTCAGTGGTTCTTTTAATTCGATATCGAATGAATATTTATCCGAAATGTGTGATAATTTGTCGCGAGATTGTACATCGAGCCCGTCTACTATTCAGCAAGGTAAAAGACGTTCCACTTGATTTAAAAATCCTCCTAATGGATATGGAGAGTGGGTTATAGGTGAGCATGAGGCTCAAGTATGGTATGTCTAGGAGGAAAATGTCACAGGAATCTTACAGACAGGAATTACTTAGATTTCAGATAGTTAGTTGTATATAATTTTGGGACAGAGTATTATTTCAGTATATCTGTAGTTTGTATAGCTAAGATGTACTGATAGTTGATAGTTTTATGACTTATAAGATCGCTAGTTAATCATATTACTTATATTTTAAGATAAGCAAGCCAAGGAAAATGGAAGATATTATGAATAAATGATGAACTCCAACGATGTTATAAATTAACGAATCACCCTCAATCCAAAGTAGATAATATAAACCAACGTGTGGGCGCCATTGTCACAGCCTAGTTTTGTTATTTTAGAAATTGTAGTTGTAGAAATAAACAAAAACACGGCTGCTGGGTTCGATGTCTTTTATATAATATTTTACGTAAGAACAGAAAAAGAAGAGGGTGACCGTAATCCTAGACTAAATTCCACAATATCGTAAGATAAATTTGTGATGGGAAGAGAGAGCGTTTTCTCTCCACAAAGTCTAAGGTTGGAGTGTTCGAAAAATTAGTATTGGCGCGAATGCGCAGGAGACATAGAAAAACCAGTTTGACCACTCGCACGCTCGGATACTCTCACTGACCATACACCCGTATAAATGAAGGAATGAACAAGGCATTGAATGAACGTAGTAAATTCCGTAGTGATGATGGAATTCACTAGTTACTATAATAAAATGCCTGATAATAATATATGAAAATGATATGAATGATAATTAGTAATATTAATAAATTAATTATAATTCACCCTGTGACATATTCTTTCTTTGTTTCGTCGTACAGAACTAAAGTTTCGTCACGACTGTCAGTTAATAAATCTTCTAAATACTGTACACTAAATTTCAGTTCATCATTATTGTCTTTCAACTCCTTGTTGGTCACCTCTAGGTCATCTATTTTGTTGTTTGATGGTTTGTTACAACGCACTTTGAAAAATTACGCACTTTGAAAAAATTTTTCAAAGTGCGTTAAGTTTTGGGACCAGGTTAACGCACTTTGAAAAAATTTTTCAAAGTGCGTTGAATTCGGGACCAAATCAACGCACTTTGAAAAATTTTTTCAAAGTGCGTTAAAATTGTACATCATAATTTTACACCATGTAAAAATTTAACGCACTTTGAAAAAATTTTCATGAAACAAAAGGAATTAGACTTATATTTTAGAAATAGACAACAGTATTATCCCCTTGCAACGTATGATGGGATATAGTGATGCGATTATATGTGTTATTACTTTATGTGTATGTTAGTTTTTTCTGTGTGGAATTGACGTACCGGGTAATTTGTATCGGGATCTTTTTTGGGAAGGAATGCTCCGCTTTGCAGTGCCCTTACTTTGATGTGTTTTTTTTTCTAAAAACTGATGGATTGAAGAAAACCAAGAAACGGAAAACGAAGAAAAGACTGGCTGAATTAAGGTCTATCAGCTCAACTCTTTATCATTCCCACCTAGATATATCTATTTCTATAACTCGTAACCTTAAGTGTCAATGATATTTGAAAAAAAGAGCATTCTAAATACAGTATAAGAACTATATAAGGAAGTCTGTAGTAAATCGAAATTTTGTTCTTTTAAATCTCAAAGTCTATTTATGTTCATTTTCAGGAAAATCAGAATATTAATTACTAGCTGTAAATTCCTTATTTTTCGCGAGTGTTTTTTATCGCGAACTGGCTCTCAAACGTCAAATCGCTAGAATTATAATTCGCGAATGAACGGTTTATTAACAGATTTTACATAGATTTAAGCACCAGAAAAATAAAAGCGAGTAATATTTTTCGCGAGTGATACTTCTCCTGAAATTACGCAGAAATTTATTCCTTGCTTATAATAAGGAATGTACAGTACCTGTCTGCTTTTCGATGTTAATTTGATACCATATCTGATAATCTCTCTGTTAAACTCCAGGTGTTTAAAAACACAAGTTTTGCCAAAATTATAGAGTAATTTCTCTTTGGTATCCCAAATAAGTTAGGTTTTATGAAAATTCATATAAATATCTATATTTTTTTTAGAATCATTCCAATATGTTACATTTGTGAATTGACTAAGAATATAAGCGGAAGAACAATACTATCGTTCGTAGTTCTTTACGACATTGAGTTTGACCTTTTGACCCCAAATTCAAAGGGGTCTTCCCAAGGCCACAGGGATTCTGTTATGTTAAATTTCATTGCAAATGTTCAAAGGGTTGGCGAGATATCGTGTGGAAACGAAAGCGTGAATATCTAGAATTTTTTTAGAATCATTCCAATATGTTAACATTTGAGAATTGACTAAGAGATAGGCGGAAGAACAGTACTATCGTTCGTAGTTCTTTACGACATTGAATGTTGACCTTTTGACCCCAAATTCAAAGGGGGTCTTCCCAAGGCCACAGGGATTCTGTTATGTTAAATTTCATTGCAAATGTTAAAAGGGTTGGCGAGATATCGTGTGGAAACGAAAGCGTGAATATCTAGAATTTTTTTTAGAATCATTCCAATATGTTAACATTTGAGAATTGACTAAGAGATAGGCGGAAGAACAATACTATCGTTCGTAGTTCTTTACGACATTGAATGTTGACCTTTTGACCCCAAATTCAAAGGGGGTCTTCCCAAGGCCACGGGGATTCTGTTATGTTAAATTTCATTGCAAATGTTCAAAGGGTTAGCGAGATATCGTGTGGAAACGAAAGCGTTACAGAAAGATGGATGGACGGACAGCTAGACGGACGGACTGACAGATAGACCCAAACTAATACCTCCCACTTTTCAAGCTGGGGACAAAAAGTATCAAATCAGGTTCAAATGATAATTTATCATACCTAAGATTTGTAGGAATATTGACTAAGCCATGCAGAATTTTTTTTCAAAGTGCGTTAATATGGTCGATATTAACGCACTTTGAAAAAAAAATTATTTTTTCAAAGTGCGTTAACCTGGTCCCAAAATTTAACGCACTTTGAAAAAAATTTCAAAGTGCGTAATTTTTTCAAAGTGCGTTGCCACAATGGTTCCTTTTTCAAAGTCTTCCTGTAGATTGATTGAACATTGATGTTCATTTGTAGAGCCTTCTCTTTTTCCTGCAGGGTTTTGTTGTGTTTCAAACTTGATACTTCATATAGGAAATGTTGAATTTATTTGTTCATTTTAATTTTTCTAGCTTTTATTTCAAAGTTTTACTCACTTTTGTAACATTTTTAGCCTGTTTTGGGATTTTCCAACATCAACTTTTAATCTCTTCACTTTTTCTTTAGAAGTTATTGCTCTATCCAACTTGCGCTTTAGTTGTTTATTTTTCTCATAGAGTTAATGAATTCTTTTCCTTTTTTCAACAAGACTTTTTCTTTTCTGTCATCTACTTCATAAGTCTTTGAAGTTGATGTTGACTGTTTATTATCATCACTAATAGAGGTTGCTGTAGGAATTGAAAAATGCTAATTCCTAAAATCATGTTTTCTAGTCCCTCTTTATTTCTTGTCGTTCTTTATTACTCGATAAATTTTGATGTTAAGTGCCTCTTTCCAAACACAATTGCATTCATAAATAGTCCATTAGTATTTGTGCCTAATGTCCCTGTAATAAGTGTTTGTGATTCTTTACTCATTTGTGGCAAACTGTCTTTATTGTTGTCAAATGTCATCAGAGTTTGAGGTTTTTTTAGTATTGATAGATATGCTACATGAATGTCCCGTGTATATGTTTTGTGGACTTACAGATAGAGTTTTATTTTCAAAAGTCTGAGTACTTATGCCAACATTCAAACACTTTTTCCTCTAAGGATGCAATAAACTTTGTGAAAGTGCAGACTCAGAAACGGAATCAATATCTACATGTATTTCAGAAGAGAAATGTTTTCTACCTTTATTGGCTTTAATCTGTTCAACTGGCTCTTGATTTTCAGAATCTTCTTTTTTTCTAAATTAATTCACAAAAATATTTTTTTTTTCTTTCAACATGTATTTCTAATTCAGTGAATGTAAAAAAAAATTAGATAACCTGCCATTAAAAAAACATTTCCTATTGCAAAGTAAGTATCGTAGTTAGCATGATAAATAAAGAAACAATTATTAATTGTGAGATCAATATCCTGAATGATTGATAGTGACAGGATTTAAAATTCTCTCTACTTACATCATATAGATCAACTTGTCGCTCAGAGTCTGAATCGGAACTGAATAGAACTTGAGAGTCTTCATAGTCTTCCTACAATTAACACATACTATTCTAAGTTAGGATTGCACAAAATAATATTAATAATTATTACTATCTCTAAATACTACCACTGCTAGTGTAACTTCTGTAATCGGTACTGCATTTCAGTTTGTGCCACTGGCATGGGGTGGTATTTTTCTACTAAAGAAAGATACCACCCCATACCAAGAATCTTAGCCCTGACAATAGTGACAGTCGTGATTTTTCATACAAATACGAATACAAACTTAATTAATCATGTCATCACATGTGTATTAAAGCAAACATAAGTTAAAATACTCTCTACATATTCTTTGGGGGGCTTAAAACTTTATTTAATAGACACATTTTGCAACGAAGATTTGCGAATGAATTTTCTCTGACCAAACTTTCTATGTAAGGGTGCATTAGATTTCCGAATGTTTTAGAGTATATTACGTGGGTATACTTCAACAAATTCTTTCGATTGTTGATTGATTGTATATTATTTATCGTCCCTCTCGAGATCTTTTCACTCGTATGGAGACGTCACCGTATGCCGGTAAGGGCTTCAAATTTTGACCTTTACTCGGCACTCAGGGCCATTGAGCAGTGAGGGATTATTTATCGTACAAACTAAAGATTCTCGAGAGGGACGTTAAACAGTATACAATCATTTTCTTTCTTGCTGCTGTTATATGTACAAGCGGCCCTTGAGGATGCTTTATGTCCAAATATCTTATTATTATGAATTGATTTTGGATATCTGAGCAATGTCAGTGTTACAAAAACTTTCTGACGAGATGGAAATTAGTACCTTGGACAAATCTAATGACTCCCCATTCAGGTCGAGGCTGATGTTCATGTTATTTGACCATTGGGCTGTGTATTGAGCCAAAAATCTCGATACGATACAATATTTTTTAAAGCGATGAGATATATTGGATTCTGAAACAAGTCCATCAAAAAAGGCTTCTTAATCATTTTAATGCATACATTACATAACAATTAAGTGTTTTATTACCCATTTTAAAGTTCTTGTCTCACTGTCTTTAAAAATTAAAACTTTTGATGACAATAAAATCAACGTTAAAAAAAAAATTTTCTTTGTATTTTTTAATAATTGTAAAAACTGTTTTATTTCGGCATATGTAATGTACTTTGCAAAAAACACTAGGTAGGATTTTCTTCTCATTTCTAGATTGAACAAGAAGCCCACGGGCCTTATAGATCACATGAGTATCATGTAACAACTTTCCAATAATTGCATTACCTCGTGTTTTAAACTAAAAGCCATGAAGTTCAGAATTAGGCACCATGGCTTATCATTACCACCCCTCAGAAACCACTGACCCGGTGGCACACTTAATTCAGGAAATTTTGTCATGAATTTTAATCCAACTTTAATTTAATCTGTAATTGTAATTAAAACAATTATTAATTACAATTACATTAGTAACTCTTTTATGAAATATTAAGCATTGCTGCTAATATGCCAGATATTAACTTTTAAATAAATTTGCTAGAATACAATTAAAAATTGTCAATAGGAAATGTTCATTAATTGGCATATCGCAGCACTGGTAGACATCAGAGTCTGTGAAATCTGTCAATATGATGTTTTTGGTCTCCATTTTTTCTGGTAGTACATCGGAGAAGTCAGGATCTTCTATTCCCTTTTGCTTATCTTCGGGTATCTCAACTTGAAAAGAATCCCCGATCATCTATATGAATGATCATAGGCGTAAATATATCTACTTAAATATGCTTTTGAAAATGATTGGTACGATTTGAATCTGCATTAAATCTACAAGCCAAGTCTTTCACTTGAAGTCCTTTCCTAATTTTGCGTAGGAACAAAAACACTTGTTGATCTAAAGACAGTCTCTTTTCCTCTTTCCTATTTGAATCATAAGTAATATGTTTGGCACCTAAAAAAAACTGTCTAATATGAACACCATATGATATGTCATTTATTTAGAAATTATCATTGAAGGTAATTTAAAAAAAAAAATAAGGTCAGTCGTGAAGGTCAAGGGGTAAGAAATGTTTATGGTGTATGTGTTACACGTTTTTTATGTTTTCCAGTGAATATTGATTAACAAGCTATTTGTTGAACAAATGTAACAATACAATTATATACATATTTATTACAAATATAATACCGGTATAAATTAATTGATTTCAAATTAAAAGGTTTTCCTTTTGACTAATCTTGGAAATCTAAATTTTTTTGCTATCTGTACAAAGTTTGAAGAATTGTCGTCGTTATTCTCTTTCTCTGCTAACAAAAAGTCCAGTTCTTTTTATAATTATTTCTACATACATTTGAATGTTTCAAAAGTATTACATTAAACACCTTTTTTTCATCTTTTGTACCTTTTTAAATCTATTTCTTTCTGTTTTCAAAATTCATCTCTTCCTTTAAAATTAAAATTCTTTTTGTTTTTCTTTTCAAATTCCTTTTAATGTTGCTCATATACTGACAAGCAAAAGAAACGCAACATCCTACTTCAATTGGTACTGTGGTTCTTCAGAAAAAGTTGAAAACTTGAAAAGTTCACAGACAATGGGTGATCAGAAAACTTTCACTAAAACTTTCAGCTAGGAGTAAGCTAAGAAAAGCAACACACACTTAGCATATCAATAATTTATATCATACATACAAAACCTGCAAATTCTTATATTTCAGGTCTTGCCGTGTGGCAAGTTTGAAGTGAACCAAAACACCCTTGACAGGTTTCTGCATCCCACCACTCAAACGGTTGACAAGGTCTCCTTAGTCCGACTAAAAGAACTGTCTCGGTTAAGGGGATCCTTAAAAGAGTAAGTAAATGAATTGAATTCAAACTTATGCTTTTAATTCAAAGACCATGAAGTTTACTTTTGTCAGTTCACTACAAAATACAGATCTAACAGATATAACATTTGAGCAGTAAAAATGACAGCATTTTTCTTTCATTTACATAAAATTGATAAGGAAATTGTAAGCATTTGCATTATAGAAAATGCAGAAAGGTGCCCCCCCCCCGCCGCAGGGGCAGACACACATATGAAAGGCATCATAAAAAAATCACATCATAAAAATGTTTGATATAAATGTAAGATTTGAATTAAAAATGATACTCTGTGTTTCACCTTTGTATATAGCTGCAGATCTGTAGCATTATGGTTTTATATATTTTTCTTTGATCTTTATGGTCAAAGACAAATACATCAAACCATAACACTACATATCTGCAGCTACTTTGCATAGTGAAAATGACACTGGAATAAAATCTCACTTTAAATTATGTCTTTCATTAAAATTTGCAGGCTTCTGACATCATTGAATCCCCGAACTCAAAACGACGGGAGCTGCTGATAGAATCGCTGGAGGGATCCAGTGTCACATGTAAACTCTGGGGTAGAGCGTGGATTTAGCCCTCCCACCCACAGACTCTGTCCTGACAGCGAATTGTGTGGAGGTCTCGTCATGGAAGGGCTCAATCTCCCTCAATTCATCCGTGCTGACCACTCTAAATGTATGTATATTGTTAAAATTAATTTTCATTCATAACAGTCAGTGTAGTTGTACATGAACTCACACAACTCGTAAATGGTAAATAATGAATTGTAATTCAATAAATTTACACAAGTTATGCCCCTTTGTACAACTATTGGGAGTGTAACAACAAGTATTTTTTTTTATTTTTCACAGTGTTATAGACTTAAATAATTTACACATATCTTGAATGGTGCATTCATTACACCTGTGCTCAAATTGGTTTATTGTGAAATAATGACTGAAACATTTGAATAATCGTAAACAATATCATTTAATATCCCTATTCTAATAAATTTTAGGAGTCTGATGAAGAGATCAGCTTTAAAGGTAAAGTGGAGGCCCTGGAACCCCATGAGTAAGTCTCATTTTCATTCCGACGATTTAAATGGAAATTTAGTTGCAAGTTCTATTTTTCTACTTTTTTGAGCTCTGTATTACTGACTCCACTCCAAGTAATATATATATATCTTATCTAGAAAGTTAATGTGAAATCATATATTTTCGGGGGTTAACTGCCTGCGCTGATTCCCAGGGCCCAAACCATCACAATACCAATAAATTCCCCTTCTTCAAAATTTATCTAAATATTTTACATATGCCACCAACAAAACCATTTAAATCATCTTCATATCAAAACCACTTATATCTATTATCTTCAAATTAAGATTTTTTTTCACGGGGGGGGGGGGGGGGGTTAACTTCCTAAAGCCAAAACACTTTGTGAAAATGTTCTTCCTAATCCTTAGAAATTTTCAATTTGAATATAAACTAAAGTTATCTCCCCTTAGAAAGAGCCGTAGTCCCTCGTTGGAATCTTGACCAAAGCATACCTTGTGGCAAGTTCGTTTGAAATTCTCCCGGTGGTCCTCAATAATATGACAATGGGAAAAGTTGACGTCAACAACAACAGACACATGTATTTCAATCAAAAAAGTTCACTTAAGCCTTCAGCTTGGGTGAGGTAAAAAAAAACTCCTGCACTTTATCGTTAAGTAAAATCTTTTTAAATATTCTTGACACTTTCATTTATACTTTCCAGAGAATACAGCCACATCATAGTTGATGGTGTGACGCTTAAGGTTTCCGAACCACAACTGGTGAAGGTATTTCCCACCAAAACCTTCCAGGAAGGAGTTCATGTTGTGGGAAAGGAAAGGGCTTGACAGTGGTAGAGATGTAAGTCTTTTTGGTGTACTAATGCTCGTTTCGAACTTTGCCTACTTTGATAAAAGAAAAATGATTCAATTCACACACATAAATAAGAAATTACTGATATTATTATTATTTAAAAGGTAAAGAAAGAATAATATAATGCTACTCCACTGAATATGAAAATCTATTTGTTCCACATGACACAAAAAAGAAATCTTTTAATCATAGTTTAAAATACCTTACTGCATTTACCTTGGATATCAATTCAGTTCCAAAAGCTGCAAAATATCAAAGATATATAAAGCAATTTGTTGTTCATTACTTATTACTATTTATAATTGCTTTATATTGGAGAAAAGGCTCTGCATTTTTACTGTGTTTACACATGTATTGGACAAATTGTACTTTCTACTTATCATTATGAAAGTCAGTTAAAAATCATTCAACTCAGCACAATCTAAAGTTGAGAATCAATAAATTTCAGAAAAAATTCAAGTAAATAGGTACAACTTACGTTCTAACAAAGATTTTAAACTACTGGCTTACCTTACAATCCTTTCTTTCCTTTTTAGTGAGCAGTACAATCCAGCAAAGAAGCCCAAGAAAGCGGCGAACTTGGGGGAAGCCCTGCAAAGAAGATTGAAATCCAGAAAATGAAGAAACACTGATGTTTATGATATAATGATCCATTTTTAGCTCTACTGGTCAGAGACCTGAAAAAGAGCTTATGCAATAGTAATGCATCCGTCGTCCATCCGTCTGTCTGTCTGTAAACAATTTTTCAAAATGCTACTCCTCCTACAGTTTAGGTCCGATTTCAATATAACTTGGCACACAAGTAGACTACACTAAGATACATAATTCTGTGCATTGGTTTCTGATTTCAATGAACGATGTTGCCATGGTTACTAATAATAGAAATTTCTGTGAAATTCTTTAAAAATGCTACTCCTATTGTTTTGGTCCAATTTCAATATAACTTATCACACAAGTAGACTTTACTTAGATACACAAACAATTTACTTAGATACACAATTCTTTTTTATCAGGTTTTAATTTGGTGAGCGGCAAGGATCGTTTTTCTTTTATTGCTGTTTTAAATTTTCAAGGCCCAACTGCTACATTTCTAGTATAAACCAGTAGAGCTACAGTCTCGACAGAGACTTCTGCTTACTTTATTCTGTTCTTTAAACAAAAAAATGTGTATTTCATTCAGTAGTTCATTATAAAAAAATAAAATTGATAATTGCTAAAAGTGAATCTATTATATTTTGAAATTACTTGAACTGAAGTTCAATATTTTCTTAATAGACTCTCTTCCTATGACATGTTTTGTTAAGAAGTTATTCCCCTTAGCTGCCATATTGAAGGGCAACATTTCCAGGACACCTTCATTATTCAATCAAATTCAATTACTTAATATTCTTTATTAATATTCTGGTCACTCAGGTTAAGATTACGCTATTTTTGTTAAAGCAATTATTAATTTATAGTTCTAAGATTATGAATACTTTCCCCCATATATTTCTTGCACGAATGTTTTAAATTGGTTGCTTAAAGAAGTAAATTCACTACTTTGCTCTACAAGATGGCGGCTAAGGGAAATAAATCTTAGGCAAAATATGTCACAGGAAAAGGTTATTTATATTATATTAAATATGTTAGCCAAAGGAGTATCTCACTACACTGTTCTCTACTACAGTCTACGCAATGATGAAACGTTCAACTAAAAAAATTAACTGAGTCTGCATTACATTTCAACATAAGCCACACAGACTTGCTCCAGAGTATAAAGATAATTATTTACAAAATTATATACAAAGTGCTGTATTTTTATAGATTATTTTTTTTTAATTTTTCTCTTCTTACACACCATGAGCAAGACCCTGTCCCGTTATTTCACAGGAGTGGGGAGTTTATCAACAAACCGATGTAAACATAACCTACCAGCCTACACTCGCAAAGCTCATACACTAGTACACTGCAAGTTATGTTTAAATCCATGGGTTTGTTAAAAGTCTCCTGTGGTAGTTTCAACATGTCAATATGACAGTCTTAACGACATTCAAATAAATGAAATACTCACCTGAATAAAAGTTAAAAAAAAAAATAAATAACATAGCCTAATTTGGGAAAAATATTATTCATACAAACCGCAGAGTCGGCAGTTCTATCAATAACCAGTGTAATCATAACCTATGAGCTTCGCGACGTAGAAATGATGATTGGGTTCAGAATTTATACTAACAGTCCAAGACTCGCTACGCTCGCAAAGCTCATAGATTATGTTTACACTGGTTTATTGATAAAACTGTCGACTCCTGTGTACAAACTTGCTATATAAAATATTGTCTTTTCTGTTTTGATTCGATTACTTTCTTCTTTTTTTGTTTGCTGCTGGCGGGAAATCGGTGTTTATCTGGTTCTCTGTCCTTATTCCAGTCGCTGGTCTGCGCTTGCGTCCGTTAAGTTAACGGTTAACCAGTCTAATCGGTATCCTGATATAGGTAAAATGGGTATAGTAAGCCGGATCGGCCACTTTCTAATTTGGGTATTTTTGAAATGGAATTTTGATGGACAAAATTTCTTGATAAAGCAATATAGCCGATAATACAAAAGTCTATTTAGGAACAATTAAAAGAAAATTTAAAAGATACAATAATTTGTTGAATTTGTTTTTAACACGAATTTAATTAGAATGAATTAAAATTTGTTAAATCATTTCTTTGAATTGTCATAAGAGTAATTAATTGGAATAAAATTCTGAAATGTGTAATAACAAATTAAATAATTTAAACAAAATTCTGAAATTTGTGATAAACAATTACACTCTCCACATCTCTTTTAGTTTCCACCCTCACAATTTATAATGGTTCAAGTACAAAAACTACATTTTTTTTATTTAATATACTTTAAATTTTCCAATTATTACAAAAAAAGTTAAGGTCACCATATTCTTTTTAAAAATGCGAAACACAAAAAAAACAGAAGTGTATGATAACATAAGAAAAACGCACATTTTTGTAAAAAGTATTATGATGAATAGTAAAAACT
>NW_026922519.1:0-12500 GCF_032062105.1 Saccostrea cuccullata
TAAAGTACTACATTTCTTCACAAAAATGTTGCAAAATTTGGCTGCCTATAGTTTTGAGCATTCACCTTACTCAGAAACAATCCTATCATGGAACTAGCAATTACTTCCATTTCATAACAATTATTTGCAGTTAATTTTTATGTTTGTGCATTATCTTTCACCTGCTTTCATACAGGGTATAAGATTTAAATGGACCCCCTCCCCCAAAATAAATAATACACTGTATAACATAAATTAGAAAAAAAAAATAAAAATAGGAAATGAAACAAACAAATCACTACTTTTTCTCTCAAAATTTTGCATTGCCCGCGTGGCGCAGTGGCTAGAGCATCTGCTGTAGAGTCGCAAAGTAAGGAGTTGATCCTAAAGTAGCAGGTTTGGATCTCACTGGGGGACGTGGAGACAGGTCTTTCGGATGAGACCGTATAAACCGAGGTCCAATGTCGCAGTAGGTGCTGGCACAAAAAAGGGTCCATCACTGCTCAATGGCCCTTAGTGCCGAATATAGCTCTTCTCCGGTGGCGTCTCCATATGAGTGACAAAATTCTCAAGAGACACGTTAAACAACATACAATCAATTAGCCAATCTCTCAACTTTATTTTGCAGATGCCATTGGAAACAGATCGAGAACCAGCGACACAGAACCAATAAAAGAAAAACAATCTTCAAAGAAAGCAATGCACTCAACCAATAAAACGAGTGAAGAAAAAAGAAATATTGAAGAAGATGACCTTGAAAGTAAGGGTAAAGACTATATATGTATCAATTTGAGTGCAAAAATATTCTTTTCATGAGTATTCAAATCTTTATCTCTTTATCTTTCTTTTCTAATAGACATTTTAAAGATTTTTATTTCTTAAAAAGATCAACAAAGAGTCTCACCGAAGACAATTTGATATCAATTTTTTTCCGTCGTCTTCAATAGAAATTCCTTGTGACGAATGAGATATTTCTTAAGACAAATTGCTTAGTTATTCATTCGGACGAATTAGACGTTTGTTAGGGTTGATTAAATATTTGTTTGGGCGAATTGGATATTTGTACGGACAAATTAGAAATTCTGTTGGACTAATTAGATCTTTATAGGACAAGTTAGATATTTTATCGGAACATAAGATATATTCGGACGAATTTGGTATTTGTTTGAACAAATTACATATACTCGTATGTTCGAAATGATTAGGTGTTCGTTCGGACAAATTGGATTCTAGTATTTGTTCGGACGGACTAGATATTTGTTCGGATACAATGAGATATTCGTTTGGAAGAATAAGATATTCTATCGGATGAATTAGAAGTTCGTTCGGACAAATGACTCAGAGATATTTATTCAGAAAAATTAGATACCGATATATCTCTTAGGACGGATAAGATACTTCTAACGAATCAAATAATTTTTTTAATTTTGAGAAATTAGAAATCCGTTCGGACAAATAAGACATTTTTAGGATACATGGGTCACTTGCATCAGGTGCATTTCCTTGCCCCCGTGGTACTTAACAGTTATGTCAGATTTCTGGAGCCGGAGTTTCATCTCTGGAGTTTTAATTTCTAGAGAGAGAGAGAGAGAGAGAGCCTGGGATGAAAGTTCCTAGTGGTTTGTGGTCAGACTGTACCACAACATGTCGAGCAAATGTGTAGTGATGAAACTTTTCCAATGCAAAAACTATGGCCAGAAGTTTCTTCTCAATCTGAGCATAGTTCGCCTCAGTTTTACGCTGAAGTGAGTGTATGCAAGGCTAACGTATGCAATTAGTTTTCCTTCTTGTAGATGGGCTGCTCCTAAGCTTCATTGGGACGTATTGTAAGTGGTTTCTTATCATCGTAGTATTGGTGATGATTTTCAGAGGAGAGAAATTTTTGTTGAAAGCCTTGCAATGCGATGCGTCCAATCGCATCTTTTTCGAATTGAGTCGGATACCAACGTATTGGTATCTCTGGAGAAATGCCCCTTTTCATTCTTGGTCTCGCAAACATCATAGAGAAATACATCATCTACGATGTTCAGAATCCCTCTCAAGTCGCCTATAGCCTGATATAGATGTTGTTGGAACATTCTTAGCCAATTGTACTTTCTAAAAGTGTCAAATGTAGTCATGTGACCTACTTTCATCATTCAGCCTCACGTGCCAGTAGCCATGATGCAGAACACATGTTGAGAACACATTTGCATGTGCTAGGTCAGATAGCATCTCTTGCAGTACAGGGAAATGGAAATGTTAACGTTTTAGTGCTTTGTTGAGATGCTCTTGATCTAAACATAACCAGAGTTCACATTTCCCTCAGTGGTACATGCATATACAAGGTGACTGTGCCAATCAGTGGGCTAGTTTACAGGAGCTATGATGATCTCTTTGTCAAATCATCTAGTGTTTCTTTTAGTTTTGGCTTCATGTGAACTGCAACTTTCCGGACTGGTGAAATAACTGGTGGAACGGAAGGGTTAACCTCAATATGTGCTACTATACTGGAAGTTGTTTATTTTGTCCTCAAATACATCCTTGTACGTAACAATCGGACAGAGTACACAGATTTTCCTCGCTTTATTGTGTCCTGATTAATGGTTATGAGTCCCGTTTGTGTACATGCGTTAAATCCGATTTAATAGTGGAATTAAGTCCTCATTGACAACTACAAACTTAACGTTGTATTTGGTTCAGTTCTTGTGATTGACTAAATTCAGAATACACTCCCCATTATGTTCCTTACGTGAGCCATTCTACACCGCTAAAGTACTAGTTGATGGAGTAATAGTGGTGTCACCAATCCATTTCTTTCCATTGAGATTGTTAGAAGTACCTGTGTCGATCTGAAAATCTATTGATTGATTGTATACCATGAGTTCCGCACAATGACGTTCAGATCCACCTGCGATAGCAGTACTGACCTGCCTATTCAAGTACTCAGACTCTGCGTAATAGTCATCGTCCTATTCTACACTGTGAACACGAGTATTTGCACCTTGCTTACAGTATTTAGCTTACAAGTCTTCCTATACACCGGACGCGCTTCCTTTTTCTACTGATGTGCACCACCGTAATACTTGCACTGATTTATTTGTCTTTGAATTTATCCTTTGTGTTATCTTACTTGTGAAGAGGGTACTCACTGTGGTCTCTGAGAATGTTTTTACACTATGGACATATTCCTGCTTTGTGTCTGTTGACTTGCCTATTTCGGATGCTTGTGTGTAGCCGACTAATCAGCCTTACAAATGTTAATAACTTTTGCCAGGTTGAGTTGCATTTTATCAAGGAGTCTTTTGTGTTCCTTGTTAACAACATATATTCTTTTGTCAAGGAGTAAAGCGTCCCCAAGAGCACCAAAATTACAGGACTTGAAGAGTTCACTGATTGCTCCGACCAATGCACCAAAACATCAAAAGGTTCTACTTTTTTTCTGAGAACGAATGTAAAACTTGTTTTTTTCACAAATTTCATTAGAAGTACCAATTAAGTGAGTTTCAAGCAGTTTGAGAATACGTCAGCATCTTTGCAAAGAGCTATATTATCAAATGGTAGCGTTTCCAGTAGTTCTAGGCTTTTTTGTGGTTAATGGTAGCTCGGATTGTCGCATCCTGTTTTTTGACACGAGCGCCAACCTCATAAACTTTCCTTTTGCGCGAAAAAAAATAGCTGCGTCTCCATCACGAGAAAGCTTTCCGGGTATGTAGTTGGCGGATCACCAGTATTGAATAGATTTTGAGAAAGGGTAATACATGTACTTGAGAGTTCTAAAAGCTGCTACATGTTGGTCATTCAAAAATGAACTTATGCACCCGTAACATGATGTGTCGTTAAAGTTGACACAGACATACGTAGGCGTAGTTCCCAAAATAATGAAAATAATGCACAAAATAATCTCAACCTGCGGTCGGAACATCATTTAGTCTGTTAATTTAACAACTTTACCGCTGCCACCATATTAAACTAAAGAAACTTTGAATAGCTATGGACCCAGAGAGATGCGCACATGTGTTGAACACGTTTACATATATTCAATCGAATCACAGACTCGTACACAAAACAAAAGAAATGATGTGATTGGTCAATAATGATAATAATAAACTGGTTTTAGTATTATACAAAGTCAGTAAATGGTTCAGCTAAAAACAGGAACATAACAAGACATAAGGCTAAAAAGTCAAGTGCTTGTGTTCGTATGATATCGTTTCAAATTCATGATTAACAGTTGTAACGTTGCAATGGTTTTGTGCTACAGGGATAGAATTTCTTGATAATAGTACAATTTTATTAATAAAGTTTAACCGTTTATTCAAAAAATTATGTCCAGAACAGCAGAGAAATAACTTAAGTAAAATTTCAATAAATTCTAAATAAACCTTTTATTTATAAATGTTTATGATTTTCCCCATACATTCCGTAATCTTACAGAAATCTGTATCATAACGATAAGCAAGAAAAAGTAAGATTGAAGATTACATGTACAATGTATTAATTCTAAAATATCACATATATGTAATAAATTGTTTGAATAAAATTCATGTTTGAGTTAGTAAAATGATTTAAAATTACGTCTCCGGCTAAAAGGAAGGCTGTGTCTCTTGATAAAAATTGACAGTAATTGAAGCAATAAATACCGGATCCAATTCCCCCCAAAATACAGAGGATTTTGGCTTTGCTCCGACAACATTCGTGGATAACTCTAAAATGAATGGGTTGAGTTCCATTCGTTTAATTTTTTCCCTCCAAACTAAACTTCAAAACTACAACTTTGCGATATCTTTTTCTTCAATATTACAGTAGAAGGGGGACGACAAGATACCGAACAGATACCAAATACAGAAACTATATACAAGGACTCAGAAAATCGGGAAATGGAAGAAACGTCTCAAGCATGTAAGTACATGTAAGAATAGGTCGCCCACATGGCGCATTGGTTATGGCGTTTGCTCTATAATCGCAGTAGATGTTGACACAAAAAAAGTCCCTCACAGTTCAATGGCACTGTGTGCCGAGTAAAGGTCTCGATATGCAGGCCTTCATCGACAAGTGGTTAAGTCTCGATATGAGTAAGAAAAAAAGAATATCGAAAGGAGCGTAAAACAATCAACAAACATATGTATTCGATATTAATGTCAGGAGGTACTTTAGAAATATCTTTATATGCAAAAAAAGAACTCAAACTTTTCTTTGGAACCAGGCTTATACTAAAATTAACATGATACATGTCGTGTGAAACAATTCATTTGAGATTACTTTGGGATTTGATTAAAAATGAGATGTTGACAGGATTTAATTTTTTCTGGAGGGAATTGTGTGGAAGAAGGAACAAACATTATCAAGATCAAGAGTGCTACAAACTGACAGTAATGACAAAACATTCTGGGGTTGTCCCTGTACTTTGATCATGTCAACATCCAAAAATACGATTAGGCCCATTATACAATGTAGAAGATCATTGTCTGAAATGTACAATCTGTCAAGTACATTTATTTGGCAGGTACCTCACTTACTTTAATTTATTTTTTCATGTCTGAACCTAAATAGGACCATGATTTTGATCTACAAGCAGATACACAAATATCTTCAGATTACTTTGTTTCTGAATGTGATTTACCCATAATTCGCTGATATTTCTTCAGATTACAGTAATTTAGTGAAAAAAGTCTGTAGGAAATAAGAAAAAAAAATGAACCTTGTTTCTGTGATTCTGAATGGAAATTCAGAAGGTAATATTTTAATATTTTAACTCATGAGTTCCTAAAACATGCATCATTTAAATCAGTGGTGCTACTTTTTTGTCAGCACTTTATGGTTTAATTCAATACTAGAAATGTAGATTCAAATTGCAGGTACAAATACGTCAGATAAGGACAGAACTGATGAAGAAGAGAAACTTGGGGAGCCAGCAAATTTACAAAGATCGGACTCCAGTGGAAGTGAAGAAGCTGTTTGGTGCCCACCTACTTTTATGAACAACACGAATAACGATGAGGGAAGTGAATATAACTTAAGAAATAACATACCAACTAAAGATAAAGATGTTTTACACAAAGACAGCAAAGAGTTAGAAGAATCCGCTCCAAAAGAAATCGCAAAACCTGAAGCACCGACACAGACTCCCTTATCTGTAAGTAATGTTGAGACCGAAGAGAACGAAAAGAAAGAAGAGACAAAAATTGACTCTGAAATGAACGTTGCAGCGAATGATCAGAAAGATAGTGAAAGTAACAATCAAAAAGTGAATATATATGAAAGAGTATGTGAGTCAAAAGAAAACACAAAAAAAGAAATACCTACAGAAGATAACGAAAACGATAAGGAACTTAAACCAAATGATGAGGATGTATACAAAGAAAGCAATAAATCCGAAAAATCTGATCAAAATGAGTCGCAACAATTTCCCGCAAAACGAAACGAAAATGTGATTAATGTGACTAATGAAAAAGATATCAAAGAACCAAGCACTCCAAACCAATCTGAAAATAAAACAACTGAGGATGAAGACTCACAAAATGGTACCCATGCCACTGATGATCAGGATGAACAGGTAAAAATATTATGAAGTTATATTTAATATAAAATGTCAGCTACATGTAAATTAAAATCTAAAAATACACGTTATCCCTTGCTTCTTTTTTTTTTTTCATTTTTAGATGCCTACAGGTCCAACTAAAATAACCCTGTCATCGTAAGTATATATACGAGGGGTGATCAAAAAGTTCGTAAACTATCTCTATATCTGCAAAACCACAATTCAGATTAGAATGAAATTCGGTACACACATAGCCATACACGAGGTCTATCAATAGCATATGCTGAGTAAAGTTTTTCTCTTTGTGACGTCACAATTTCAAAATGACGTCACTATGTAGGTCACTTGTGACGAAAAATGGTTGTTTCAGTCGAACTCATTCAACAAACGACTGACAATTTATGGTATATCTTGGAAATCCCTCTGCAGTATCATATAATAATTTGTACACAGTTTACTAAGATAAATGAGTTCCTATAAATTCATTTAATGATTGGATTGATCGTTTTAGTGAAGGAAGGCAGATGGTTAAAAATGATACTTGTCAATGAAAGCAATTTTGAAAAGATATGTGTTTTTAATTAAGCAATTTGCTATCAAAGACCTCCAATTTTCACTTTGAAAAATAGTTGAATATTTGAACTATGATATAATTATTAAATACCTAAGATTTCGTTTACTTTTGATTTTAAACATGTTAAAAGAAGACTACTGTTCTCTATCCACCTTGAATGAAAATCTCTCCCGAGACACAAGATTTGTGTTTTAAAGGTCGCCATGCTTATTTTTGGAAATGATATTCTTATCCTCCCATTCTGTTGCCGAGATTTCTGACAAATGAACTGTTCTTGTCATAAAAATTAACTCACATGGAAAGAAATATAAGACTCAGTAAAATCTTTCAACTTTTGTGACAGAACGCTACGGAGGGGGTCACGTGACCGCCAATATCACGTGGCTCGCGCATGCGCAAAACGGTGGTTGCTGTGCATTAAAATCGGAGAGGATTGATTTAAAATATTATCAACATTGAAACCAAATATTGTTTCTTTCATGGAAGTTATTCAATTAGTTTGCGAACTTTTTGATCACCCCTAGTATAAAGCACTAAAAATTACCAATGAACAAAAAAAATGTCAAATGTTTGTACCTTCCTCAGAACAAAGAAAAAAAGTTAAAAAATCATAAGAACAAATAAAAACTAGAAACAAAAAGAAAAAATAAACAAGTAACACTACTACTTAACTAAACAAACTATATATATATAATAAAATACTTTATATCTACAATGTTACATGTTGAATTCGAAAGATTATAATCAAGAGTGTTCGAGTGTGTTAGGGTCGCCCGCTTAGCGCAGTGGTTAGAGTATCTGCTCTAGAGTCGCGAAGTAAGGAGTCAATCCTTACGTCGCGGGTTCGAATCCCACTGTGGGACGTGGAGACCGGTCCTTCGGATGAGACCGTATAAATTTGTTGTGCCAGTACCATCCATTGTCGCAGATGGTACTGGCACAAAAAAGATCACCCACTGCTCAATGGCCCTGAGTGCCGAGTATAGGACAAACTTTGCAGCTCTCCACCGGCAAGTGGTGGCGTCTCCATATGAGTGAAAAATTCTCGAGAGGGGCGTTAAACAATATACAATCAATCAATCAATCGAGTGTGTTAGCGCTATGTCATGGCTGCTTCACCTCTGATTGTTTAAATAGATTTCTCTTTAACTACGGAAGTTCCTGTTTTAAGATTTGATAAGCTTTTACAGTTCACAATGCTAGATACAAAGACGGTAATAATTTTGCAAAGAAACTTGCATTTTAAACAGATTTTAAGACAATAATTTTAAGCATTATGCTCTCTGATGCGTAACTTTACCACGATTATAGTTCAAATTAACTATCTTCCGCCCAAAATATTTTATAAAGTTCTTCTATGAATCTTCGTACTGCACTAAGGATTTAAGATGTCGTACGACTTGATTTCCTGAAGTCTTGGATTATATTGATAAGTCGACCCGCGAATGAATTGTCTTATGCAAGAATACATAAATGTTGCAGTACGACCTGACTTTTGTTCGACCCTAGTTGTATTTAGTAGGTTGTTCTATCAAGTTGTGCAGGTCAAGATTTCAATAGTTGTATAATGTGCTTCAATAGATCAACTGACCTACCTCCGACAGTTCATATTAAAACACTTTCATGTCAGACGATGAACGAAAGCGGGACGCAGGTTCGTCAGACACATTCAAACAGTCTGTGTTGGGCGGTATAGATATACGAGACACCAACAATCTAAAGTTAATATCAGTAAACTAGTTTGTATCTCAAGTGATACACTAAGTACTCCTATATCTACCGTATCAATTTCTGAGAAGCCTAATGAGGAAGTCCCTTTTCTAGCACAAGTGGGCCGGTTTTCAAGCCACAGGAAAATACAGGTGAAGGTGTCTCTTGATAGAAATGTATACATCGAACATTCGAATGGTGTAAATGAAAAAAAAACTCATGAAAATTCCTACCAAGAACAAGCATATGCATATAATAGACAAGTCTATCAGTCTGCACCTGATCAATGCAAGATCTGTAGCAGGGAAAGCTGTATTCCTCTGCGAATATATCAATGATAAGGGTATCGACATCTTGGCTATAACCGAAACCTGGTTGCGTGAAGGAGACGATTCGCACATAAACGATCTCTGCTCTCCTGGATACAAATACATTGGCGTGCCTAGACCTACGTCCAAAGGGACCAGAGGAGGAGGGGTTGGTTTTGTCATCAAAGCCAGCATGGATATCACATGTACCCCTCAACCTGAATTCAAGACTTTTGAAACTTGCACAGTCAGGCTAGATAGCAATCATCCTGTTATTCTAGTGCTCGTGTATCATCCTCCTCCCTCAAACAGAATGGTCTCACAGGAACCCAATTCCTCAAGGAGTGGTAACAATTCCTATTACATGTATGCACAACTATTCCATCCCAATTATGCATCCTCGGTGACACGAACAGCCATTATGATGAACCGGGCATGTCACACACGAAACAGGTTCAGGACATAGTGGCTGGACTTGACCTAAAACAAAATGTTAACGTCGCTACCCATGCAGCTGGACACACTCTGGACTTGGTGTTCACAAGGAATGACCCCATATTCCCACTTGATAAGTCTATTACTGTGACTGATATAGGGATCTCAGATCACTATGCGGTTACTTGCCAACTTTACACTTGTCCATTGCACCTAGCAAACAAAAGTCGGCTGGCTAGGCCATTGAAGCGCATCCCTGTGGAAACACTAGCACGAGAACTAGCAGAATCGCTGGATTCCATCAAAGAAGGGAGCGATGTCAATGAACTGCTGTCAGCAATAGACTCCAAAGTGGAAGTGGTCCTGGACAGCATAGCACCCAAACGAACCATCACCATCAAAGGAGACTCTCTTAAACCATGGTACAATGACTCAATCCATGAAGCAAGAAAACGGAGAAGACAGTTGGAGCGTAAAGCCATGAGCTCAGGCCTAGAGGTCCATAGACAGATGCTTACAGAACAGTCCCGATCTGTGGTGCATATGATCAACTCTGCCAAATCCAGATATTATCAGGAAAAGCTCACCACAGCGGTTAGTAAAGAGACTTTCAGATTTATTAGTAGTCTATTGAATTATAATGCAGGAACTCCTCTACCACCGGCTACTAATGACTAGACCCTTGCCGATGATTTTGTTAAGTTTTTCCACAAGAAAGTTCAGAAGATCCGGCAGGGTCTTAATGACACAGATCTCCATGACAGTACAGCTTCTTCAGACCTGGATAAACCAGTGCCTCAACTTGGCTGCTTCAAGGTCCAGACGCATGAAGAAGTAAACAAGGTCATCAATATTTGCGCAAATAAGACCTGCTCACTGGATGTCATCCCCACTGCGCTCTTAAAGAACAGTGCTGTCCTCTCTGTGATGCTACCGACAATTACTGAGCTGGTTAATACATCACTTTCAACCGGGGTCTTTCCAAATAAGCTAAAACGTGCACTAGTTACACCACGTTTTAAAAAGCCATGACTGAATATGAATATCTTCACTAACTACAGACCAGTCTCAAATATTCCTTTTATCAGCAAGGTCATCGAACGTGTTGTTGCACAACAGCTGAATGGTCATCTCACCAGAAACGGTCTTCATGATGCAGTCAGCTTACAAGACCGGTACCAGCACTGAAACAGCCATCCTACGAATAAAAGCAGACGTAGAAGCAGTACTGGATGAAGGTGATGCCATGCTTCTCGTCCTTCTCGACCTGAGTGCTGCATTCGACACCATTGATCACACCCTCTTAGTAGAGAGACTACATGTGGACGTTGGACTGACGGACACAGCGCTCCGTTGGGTACAGTCTTACCTGAGTAACCGCACTCAAGCAGTAAAGATCAACAACAGTGTGTCCTCAGATGTGCCATTGTCCACTGGAGTGCTACAAGGGTCTGTTCTCGGTCCCCTCCTCTTCCTGGTGTACCTTCTACCACTCAGGAGAGTCATCAATTGGTATGACATTAGCCGTCATGGATTTGCAGACGACACTCAATTGTACAACCGTCTGAGTGTAAAAAACAATGTCAAGCGTACGGAACAAGTCAAGGTTATGGAGGAGTGCATAGCGAGTGTCCGAACCTGGATGACTGTAAACAAACTCAAACTGAATGATGCAAAGACCGAGATAATGGTGATTGCCAGCGCCCATAACCAGAACCGTGTTAAGAACATTCAGCTGAAGATTGGTGACGCAATAGTGACATCTCAATCTACTGTTAAAAACCTCGGTGCTACCCTGGATGCCACCTTATCAATGGAAACACAAGTCAACTCCATGGTAAAAAAGATATATTTCAACATTAGGAGAATCTCCAAGGTGAAACAACATCTCACCCAGGAAGCGTGTGCAAAGGTCATCAATACAACAGTCATATCCCATCTCGACTACCACAATGCCCTTCTGCTTGGCATAACCGATCGAACCATGCACCGATTACAAGTGGCTCAGAACAATGCTGCGCGTTGTCTTACAAAAACACGCTACAGACAACATATCATGCCAGTACTTCAACAACTGCATTGGCTGCCTGTAAAACAACGTGTTGTGTTTAAAGTGCTGACTACCATGCACAAATCTCTACACTCCTCCTCAGCATCACCATATATGAAAGAGTTACTTATTAGCCACAAAGGACTTTAAGATCATCGTCTGACAAATGGAAAGTAATAGTAAAGAAATCATCAAACAAAAATGGTGCAAGAGCCATAAGCACATTAGGCGCACAACTGTGGAACAACCTGCCTTTAGAACTACGAGAGCTTGAAGCACATGGGGCAATCCGCAAGAACCTAAAACACTCTTGTTCAAGCGTGAATATAACCTATTATGTAAAATTCCAGCATAACATCTAGGACTCCATTTGTAACCTCTCGTAAACTCAGCTTCAGAAGTACTTTCCTGTGTACGAGGGGTGTTAGAAAAGTTCGCGGACAAGTTCAATTGTGAGCGCGCTATTTCCACGAAACCGGTCAAACTTTCCAGATAGAATCTTTACATTTTTTCCAATAAATATACAAGAAATTGTTGCTCTCCGGTGATTATTAAAAAATATACAGCTTTTTTATTTTGATAAAACTTGCTTCACGGAGCATGCTACATTTTGGCACGTTTACATCACAAAGACTCTTTATTAAAATTAAAAATTGCACAATTGTAAGTCAGAGAGATTTATGATATTTTACCTGCCGCTAAAGTGTTCATGAAACGTCACTGGGAGAAATTTTGAACTAAATTGGAGGGTATATGACTGTTTTATAGCCATTTGTATATGATCATTGCGTAAAAACACAGCCAAAAATCGGAACGTCATGGAGCACTGCACTACGTATATAAATTATGTATACAGACTGGAAAATGTCTAAAAAGAGATTAAAATGTTCCAGATGCTGCCGGGAATTTCCTACACCTACAAAG
>NW_026922519.1:17500-20329 GCF_032062105.1 Saccostrea cuccullata
AATACATGTATAGGTCAATTTAATATGTATATTTATACTAAAATTCAAAAATTCCTTTACCAATTGAGACCTTGTGGAAAGTTTGATTAAAATTGGACCAGGCGCTCAAGGGAAGAAAAATGTAAAGTTCACAGACAAATAAACAAACAAACTAGAAAGATGGACATCGTACAATGTATGATCAGGAAATTTCAATTAAGCTACAACTAAGGTGACCTTATAACAAATATAAATATAAGAAAATGTAATATATGAAAAGCTCATAAATGGAAATAAAGTACGATTCATTATAAAGTAGCATGGATCAAAGACATATGACATCAATGTTACGTCAAATAAAGTAATTTCCAAAATTAAAATACCTAAGTTTCACATGTTTAGACCAAGAGAGTAAAAAGTTAATATTTAAGGAAACAGATTTTCAATGATACTATCAATATGCTTATTTTGTAAATATCTTTCCATTGCAGGGAAACGGGTAAATGCCCTGTTCTGAAAATGAAATTCAAAATTGAGAGATCAAAGTGTCAAACACTTCAATACCAGTATGTGGTTAAAGGACCCAAAGGGGAGGAGGAACAGGAATATATTTACAATTACAACAAACATGACAGACAAAGTCCGTTTAGATCAATGGGATTACAAAATTGTGGTAAAGTTATATTGCTTATTATGCCTCCGTAATCGAAGATTCAGGGGTATATAACTTTTGCCCTGTCCATCTGTCTTTCTGTCATTCTGTCTATTTTCCGCAAAATCTTGAAAATTGGCCATTTTTGAGTGGATGGGGAAATGGTTTTAATGGTTTTCATATCTCCCAGGTGTTTTCCTTGCAACAAGACCTTGCTTCAGCTATTTCCAAATTTGACAATGTGACCCTTTCCTTGGAGTTTGACCCATTTTTTATAGAAATAATCAAATCTTTTATCTTAGCCTTAATTTTTTAATAGTTGATGCTTTCCATGTACATGTATATGTACTGAGACAAGACCTTTCAAAGGTTTAAATATTTTCACCTTTTGACCTTGACCTTGATTTTTTCAAAATAATTTTAGCAGTTATTTATAGGGATTTCATTATTCAGATGTTTATACCTTTTGACAAAAACTTTCTTTGGACACCAAAAATATCAACCTTTGTTCTTGACCTGGGGAGTTTCACATGCCTTTGAGAAACTTTAACCCTCGCCATTCGCTGCCAAATGGGGGCATCAGTATTTAACAAACACATCTTGTTTTGAAATATGAAATATCTTTTATAATCTTTATATTCCTGAAATGTAACATAAAATGGTAGCTGCAAAACCGGAGCTCTGCAAAAAAAAAAAACCATATTGACAGACTACAGAGCTTACGCGTCATCCATTAAGAAAACTATATATTTTTACGCACAAAAAAGTGCGTTCGGTTCTGCATTAATTCTTCCAAATTGCTAGACAGCAAGATTTTTAAAAAGGTTCTCTACCTTTCTATCAAGTACTCTCGTAATTAATAACCAAAATGGCAGTATCAAAAGGCGAAATTTTCAGGAATCTCAGATTTCAGGGCCAGGAGGGCTATTAACAACACTTTTAAGGGATGTTTTGTTGTGAAAGAATATGTTAAGAATATACGGTTAGTATTATTTTGAGATGAAAGTTTAAAAAAAATAAAGAAATAAATCGAGAAACAGCGCACTTTTTGTGCGCAATAAATATACAGTTTTTACAATGGGTGGTACTGTAGCTCTCCGGTCTGTTAGTCTTTTTGCCGGAGAACTACATTCTGCAGCTAATAGAATGGAAACTTAATTGACCCATTCATACTAGAAATCTATTTAAAGGTTAAAATTGACCCATATCCAACAAATTTTATGAGCTTTAAAACTAAAAAAAAACAATTTATAACTCAAAATATTATTCAATAAATATCAGGACATTATTGACTATAGATTGTTGAAAATTTAACATTTCTCTAATTTCTTACAATAAAGAAAAATATTGCTTTAGAGCAGAAAATTCTTTTCATGTATGACATAATTTTATGGCCCCATAATCGAAGATTCGGAGCGATAAAATTTTGCGATGTCGCCCTGTCCGTTTCTCTGTCTGTTTTTTTTTTGTTTTCCCGCAAATATATAACCTTGTCCACCACTTATAAGTGGGTAGGGCTAGCTGTATGCATGGGGCATTCATAATTCACAGTGTGACAAGACCTTTCTTTTTTTGGTACACCAAATTTGACCTTTTAACTTTGGATTTAAACACGTTTTTATGAAAATACAAATCTTTGGCCATAACATTTAAACAGTTTATCCTATGGGCATCATACATCAAATGTGTATTCATTGTGACAATACCTTTACATTGGTATTAAACTTTTCAATAGCCATAAATATTATTAACATGATAACTTTTGAACACTAGTACTAGGGCTTTCATTTTTCACATGTTTATACCTTTTGACAGGACCTTTCTGTGAATTCCCGTGGATTCAAACAATTATGAACTCCTGACCTTAACCGTGAAGTTTGACTTGTATTCGAGAATCTTCAGTTCTAGCCTTCAGCTACAGTACGAGTACATGTTCAGAAAAAAGCACAGCCTGTTTGATTTTTGATATGAGTACTGTCGAATCATTTTGATTTGCGGGGGTCAATGTTTATGGGTAGGCAAAAGCTCTTTTGTTTGTTCATGGAAATAATTTTGTAGGTAACTCATATATACAGAAGATGCAATAAATAAATATGTTCATAAAATAGATGTTCGTGGGAAATAAATTCATGGATAATGGTGACCCACGAAATCAACAAACTTTGTTCCCTCACGAACATTGATGATTCCACATTATG
>NW_026922520.1:0-19777 GCF_032062105.1 Saccostrea cuccullata
TATTCCAAGGAATGATGGAAATTATTCATCGAAATTTTCACATTTTAATTTTGTATCATGGCGCTTTTTAAGGGTTCTTACCGAATGTCCACAGATATATGTCAGTTTGTTCAAGCTCAAGACTATACAGAACCCATCATACATGTATTTCCATGGGCAGTCGGTAACTAACCTAGTAAGCGCATTTTTTTTTTTTGAGGACGAATAACAGATAACAAACCTTGAGAGATCAATTGCAATTGAATTTTCTCACATGAAAGAATCTTCATTTGTAATCTTCTTTATTCACATTATTTTAATGAAAAAAAGGAACTGCTTTAAATTTAATTGAAACTTTTCCAATATTTTTGGTGTCTTGAAAAGCAAATATAGTGCTGGCAAGATTTTTTCTGTATTCATTAAAATTACTGGGACCTATGAAATTACTTCCCTATATTCGTAATATGTTATATCTCTATAAGGAATTCGTTGAATTTGTATAGCTGGGGATCCAAGAAAACTTCACTGTATCCATGAATTCTGAATATCCATATTTTGTACTAAATGAGTTTTACAGTAATTGTGACAAAACAAAGTTTCAGATACACTCTATATGTATGTAACGGGAGAGGAGAAAATGCAGCGGACCAGACCGGGATTCGAACCCGGGCCCCCTGAAACTCCGGTCAGGTGCTCTACCAACTGAGCTATCTGGCCACCGGCGATCGAATCCGGCTGACCGCCACATTCCTCCCTCCTTAAAGGTCTTTGGCCCTCCAAAGACCCCAACGCAGGCTCATCCCTGGCAGGTCTTTCACCTGTCAAGTCCAGGGCATGGCACGGCACCAAATGTAACGGGAGAGGAGAAAATGCAGCGGACCAGACCGGGATTCGAACCCGGGCCCCCTGAAACTCCGGTCAGGTGCTCTACCAACTGAGCTATCTGGCCACCGGCGATCGAATCCGGCTGACCGCCACATGTATAACAAAAACAGTTTTTATTTATTTAGAGTTTTATATATACATTTGTAACATAAACAGTATTGTATTTTGGCTGCCCCTTGGTTGACAATACATGTGTGTTTTCTTGGGGTGAAAATATTCAATGTTGCACCCAAATACAGGCAGTATACATTAATAATACAAATATTAAAGAAGTACATGTATTTACAACATTAAATTACTAGACCGGTACATTATACATTAAACTAAACCGTAGGGAATGAGAATAACTGATTGAGGCCTGAATTTATTTTGTGTTAATTATATATTGTCAGAATAAAAATTTTTAGCCATATTTCCTGAAAAAGACTACACATGATGATTTTGATTCAAGAGTTCAAAATGATTTTGAGTGGATTGAATTATAGGAGGAAAACAGCTTACTCAAAACTTTCGTAGATTTTCTTCTGCTTGCGATTGCGACGAACAGCTATCGCAATACCTACAATTACGCAAACTGCTGTAGTCAAGCCAACAGACAAGCCCGCAATGGCGCCTTTTGACATCCCCGGACTGTCGTCTTTTTCCTGCACTACATGGTTACCTGTGAATTTCTTCATGAGGGTGGCCATTTCTCTGGGTGCTGAATTCAATGTGGTCCAGCTTGATTCGTCTGGTTTATCTCCTTTCATTTCGGGATCAATAAGTTGGACCCACGATTCAGAATCATGAGAAATTATGTAATTTGCTGGTTCCTCTAAACTCTCTGCAGGAACATCAAAAAACGGCGGGAGCTGAACGGTAGGGAATTTTAGATCGGACATTTGGCCTGTCCGTACGCAGTATTCTATTTCACAGTTGTTATCAATTGTGGCTAAGTGGTTACTGAAACCCTTTGGACAAGATTTTGTATATTTACTATCAACTAAAGGGTTACCATGCTGACAACTGAAGAAACCACCAAATGGCACGGCAGATTTGGCGCCAAGTTCATAGTCATCACTGATGCAGACATAGACATTAGAGGCAATCTTCATTGGATTATAGTACTGCGGGCATGATTTTGATTGAGTTACAAAGTTACTAGTTCTGTCTGAGTACAGACCTCCAAAGAGAAATCCGCTGTTTTCTTGAACAGGTGTGTTTGGTTTTGCACGACACCAATACGATGTATATGTTGCAGAGCCATAATAAGACTTGTCGTGACAACACTTAAAAAAGGCCCAGCATCTATGACACTTGTGCTCATGTTGAGCTTTATGTGTTTTTCCTTCATAAAGAAGAACTGTATCAAATCCTTTTGGACATCGAAAGTTCTGTGTTTGAGGATTTCTTACAGTAATGTTCAGTGTGTTGCACATGTTTTCGTTATTCATTAATCCTCCCTGGAACTGACATGTTTGGTAAATTCCACCAAAGCTAAGGTTCGTTAGAGGTGCATGACAGGTACCATCATCTAGATTTGAAATTTTGCTGAAGTTTGGTGCGTCTGGATCGGTGCATCCTGGGTACGTGTTATGGAGGAAGTAGGACGAGATTGCACTTCGAACATTTTGAACGATTTCTTCAACCAAACTTGCAGACAATTCAGGAAGCGCAGTAGTAGAGATGACGTAGTCTAAAGGAAATCCATTTCTATCCACTGCAACCAAATCATTTCCAATAGTAGTTGTCCATTTACTGAGTGTAAAATTTTCAGGATTCATGGGCGGACCTCCGTACGCTCTGATGTCCGAGTTTTTAACGTTCCGCATGTATTTTTGAAGTGCAGTTTTTGAGTATGAGAATTTATCTTTTACATCAACACTTGCAAGTCCAGGCAGAGAGACACTCGCTGCATACCCTATTTGAACTTTGTCGATTGTGCTATCTTGGAGAAGGGAAGAGTCAATCTGGTCTACTTTGACGATAGACGCACCAGCATCAACGCTCGTAAGTACGTGAGTTCCGAAATCTCGAACAAGCAGTTCACTTTCATATTTTGTCGACAATTTTCGATTTTGTTGAATATGGTTGGCAATCTTTAGCAGACGATTTCGGAAAGACTGATCTAACTGTACATCAGGAAGAATCTTTGCTGTGTACCGGACGAATCGTGCTTGGACTTTAGTTGTGATTGATTTGTCTTCTAGCTGATGCTTTTTAATGTGCTCATACTCGGAAGACAGACTGGCTGCAATCTTTACACCCTTAATGGTTGCCGAAGCTGCGTTGTTCACAGAGAACGATGTATCAGATTCATACTGAGACCAGTGATCATACACCTTAGAGAAAACGTTCATGTGACTCGTCTTAATAGGAATGGTTACTACTCCATCTGGGATGAGATATCTTCTGTCCTCTGTAGTTTTGCACTTTGAATAATTAAAATTCACAACAACGCCCCGATTCTCATTCACAAGATTATCCCAACCAAATCCAGGCATAACCTCGAACATGAACGGCATCTCCCCCTTTCCATCATAGCAGGCACGTGGGTCACCGATGCTGAAATTTTGCGAGGCTTCGATGGCGGCACAGAACAAAAATATAACAGCGTATAAATTCAACATGTCTGCCCTGTTCTAGCTCATCTTCCTAACTGACTGTTTTGATTTAGGCGAGAATATTTGTACTTATGTGTAGAGGAAGTAGATGATCATAATAATCACTAGAATTTAGATTTGTCTCACTTTGTGAGGAAGTATCATTATTGTAAAGTATTTGGTCATTAAGGAAGATTTCATACAGATTAATACACGTGATTTGATGAGGAATGTTTATATTGTGAGAACTATAAACATGACAAAACAACTTGTCGCATGAACAATGTACTTGAAAGTCATCGAGAATGTTTGCGTCACATAGACTGATATAGTGCTTTTAACCTTATAATATATTAAGGGTAAAGGTTAATTTGAAAAAATAGAAAAGATATGATGGAATCCAATGGACTGAACGAGTTGAATATACCTCGCGATATCGTATTAAATAACACTATAAATACTTCCTTGGTAGTATAAAAACATTAATAGTGCTTTTTTTTCTCTTGCATTTGTTTGTTACTGGTATATATGATATTGTAAAATACTTCCTTCTTTTAACACATGAGTGATCTTCAAATAATCAATTTCGCAATAATTCAAGCATGACAGGACTGACCAATTAACTTCTCAATTGAATTATTATTAATTTTCACCGCAAATTAAAATGAAACAAGTGAATTAATTAACATTGAGAAAATAAATCCATGATTTTGGTTTTGGATACACATTATACTCCTCCTTCCAGTCCAATTTCAGTTTGTTTTCTGATTCAATTCAATTCAATTTATTCACTCAAAACCATGTAAATGGTACATGAGGTACAAAAAACATATAAAACATATATGCATATAATACAGTGGGTCAAGCAGAAGGTGATAATTAAGGAGAACAGACAATACTATTAATTTTAGAAATAAATGTACATAATTTTTTCAAAGAATCAACATCATTTTGGTACATGACTTCACGAAACTTGATAATATTTGGGTTAGAAAAAAATTTTTGGTTCAAATAAACTTTCCTCAGTTGGTTTAAAGCACTACATTCTAAGATATAATGATATTCATCTCCTATCTGGTTACTACTGCATAAGCTACAAACTCTTTCATTTCCCTGAGTACCATTCCATCTACCTGTTTCAATTGGAAGGTGGTGATTTGTGGTTCTAAACTTAACAAAAGTTTTTCTAAATTTAAATGATAACAGTGTTAAATATTTTTCGCACTCAAAATTGGTTTTATAAATTTATAATTTAAACTTTTTGAAGATTCTTGAACTTCACTATTCCACGCTTGAATATATTGATCTTTTAATCTTTGTTTGACTGTAGCAGTTATCCATTCTACATTGTATAAGTATTGTTCGTGCTCATACCATATATTTGATAAACCACATCTATCAAAAATCTTTTGTTTAAATGATATCCATCAATTTTTCATTTCCCCTTTATCATGTTGTTTACGTAAGTACATATATACAATTCTACACAATTTGTTTTCTTTTCTATTCACAAGTTTTGCCAAATATTTTATCATTCTTGAGTAAATATTTATATGTAATGGAAACCGCCCAGTTTCTCCATAAATCATATAACTTGGAGTGCTACTTTTTAAATTCAATATATGTTTTAAATAACGTAAATGTACTCGTTCAATAATATCGATGTTTTCATAACCCCATATTTCACAGCCATATAACAATACTGGTAAAACTACTTTATCAAATAAATCCAATTGACATTCGAAGGGGAGATTAAACTGCCTAATTTTACGTATCACACCATACATCGCTTTTTGTGCTTGTTCGCATAGGTGTTTTCTTGCTTTACATAATGAGCCTGTACGAGAAAATACAATCGATCCCCAAATAATTAAAATCCTTGACTACTCTATGATACTGCCATTATATGTAAAAATATTCTTTGGCTGTCTACCCTTTGAAAAAATAAGTATCTTTGTTTTCTTAATATTCACACATAATTTCCATTCTTCACAATATTTGTAAAATTCATTTAGTGCTCTCTAAAGATCTTCAGCAGTTTCCGCAAGAATTACAGTATCATCGGCATAAAATAAGATAAACAATTTCATATACAAAAACAACTCATCCTCTATACCTTTGCTAATACTAGACAAACCAACAATATTCTTTTCTGTCAAAAAAATCTTCCAAGTCATTAATATATAATGAAAATAAGAAAGGCGATAAGTTTTCACCTTGTCGTACACCAATATTACAATTGAAAAATTTAGATGACAAACCATTCATATGTATTTTAGATTTGATACCACTATACAAATTTTTAATAAAAGTAAAACATTTACCATCTACTCCACTTCTCAAAAGTTTGCACCAAAGTCCCTCTCGCCAGACTGTATCAAACGCTTGTTTAAAGTCTATAAACGCACAAAACAATTTTCTTTTGCTGTTAATTAGTGTCTGAGATAAAAATTGTAACAATAGGATATTGTCTAAAGTAGAGTAACCTTTTCTGAACCCAGTCTGACTTTCTTTAATTAGCGTGACTTCTTCTGCATAATTTTCTAGACGGCTACTTAAGATTCTGGTAAAAAGTTTACCTAGACAGCTTAAAAGGGTAATCGGGCGGTAATTTTCAGGATGCGTTGGGTCTCCCTTATTTTTATAGATTGGTTTCAGGATACCAATTAACCAGTTTTATGGTACAATACCAGTATCAAAAATAAGATTGAAAAAAGGTTTCATAAATTGGCAAAAATAATGACAAAGTTGTTCTTATGTGCTCATTTGAAATATTATCGAAGCCCGGGGCCTTACTATTCTTCAAATCATTAACAGCCGATGAAATTTCCTCCCTGGTAATTGGGTAGTCTAACAGCTCATTATTATTATGATTATCTACATGTAAATAGTTCGTCCAGTTAACCTTAGTATTTTCAATATTATTAGTTTCATTCATTTCTCTAAAATAGTTAAACATCGAGTCTAAATCCGCAGAGCTTTTTTCTGATCTTTTAGTACTATTAAGAATGTTCCAATATTCTTTTGTATTTGTTGTAAGTAATTTCATAAGTTTCTGCGATAAATCTTTTCTGTACTGTTTTATTGATTTATCCATTACCTTTTTATAATATTTACTTGCTTTCTTCAGACTCTCTTTATTTTCCCTCGTTTTATTTGCATTATTTGCGCACTTCGCTAAATGAAATTTTCTCCTTGCTGTTTTACAGTTATTGTTAAACCATGGTTTATCTTTCTTCTTTACATTACAAGTTCGAAAACTTTTCCTTCCGAATGATTTCTCAGCAGCATTGAAAAATGTGTCACACATTCGTGAAATAACATTGTTGACACTTTCATTAGTAACATTATTTGAGGTTCTTAAATTTAAAAGTTCTTGTTCGATACTTTTTAAAATAGACTGGTCAATGTTCTCACGTCTAGATAGTTCACGTCATGAGGATGGGCATCCCCTATCATCACTAGCGCCCTCTGTGTGCCAGGCGTCCAGGACAAAGTTTGTACCTGGTGCAAGACCAGCTCATAACACTCATCGGAATCCCCGCCTCCAGTGGAACCAACACTTTTCAACCAGTTGCACAGTTCATTCAGATCCGTTGAAATAAGATGTATTTTTGTCACAATAGTCTCCGTGAGCGAATACAGCGATTTTAATACCGGGGATATCCGTTTGTAGCCGCTGGATCATTTCCTGACATTCTGTTTAACTGCATTGATAGAACTGGACATAGAGCCAGTTGTATCAAACAAGAAACGTATCTCAATGGAACCTACTGGTGGAACAGCCATCTTAATTTGTCTTTCTAGAGTTTTGTGTGAAGTATGATTGTTGAGTTTTGTGTGAAGTATGATTGTTTCTTAATTCCCATGCTTCTGCTGATAAAGACTTACGATTGAGTAAGTAAAGACTAGTCTTGCTATTGGATGCAGACTTACAATTCACTTGGTTGTGAATTGTGAAACAAAAAGTAGAGTGATTCAAGACTTACGACCGAGCACAAACTGCTTTCGCAAACACAAATAAGCTTTCAACAGATAATTAACGAAACAAACAATGAGGTATTATTACATTGGCAAAAAAACAAATCCGAAAGTTAGGAAATCTATATCTTTTGCGACTTTTAAAAGAAAAGATGAGCGTAAATATTTCCTCGTTTAGCTTTTACATCTTAACAAATAGCCTATAAACCGCCAAGGAACTTTCAAAATATGCATATTTCATTAAGTAAGGTTCTAAGTAAATAGATCTCAAAGGAATACAATTTGGTTCAAATATAAGCTGCCAAAAGAAGAAATATGCTATGAAGAGAAACGAAAGTATTGTCGTAATGGTCGACGAATTACCTGACAAATCCCTCCAGATTAGGTCGATAAGACAGGCTATGTCTAGCAGACGTCTGGCAAGATGGAGGTCAGGGAGATCAATGTTAGTTGAGATAGGTCGTACACGGATGAGTCGGGCTGTGGTACCACACTCCTCCCGTCCTTGTAGAGCCAAGGGTATCCATTGGCGAATTTTATCAATCAGTAATTATATTTGAAAAATCCACCCCCAATATTGTACAAAATCATCTAAATGTCAACTTGTGCAAAAGTACGAAAAATATACATGCAAATACAACCCAATCATGACTACTTTTCAACAAAGTACCGGTGAGAGACATAATCCCTTCACATATACATGTTGTAAGAAAAATGTAGAGTAATCATGACAAATATACAATGCGTTTATACACTTGCATAACAAAAATTACTTTTTCTGAAGTAATTAAAATATACATATATAGAAAATACACTATATAATTGATAAACATGATGAGAAAAAAAAATTTATAATCTGTAGAACTGCCTGGCATTGTTGTTACATGTCTCCAGGATAAATGAAACTGGTGTGTTGCGGATAGAAGCAACCTGTGCAGCAAGAGATGCTAGGTTCCAGGGGTGGTTCATCTTGCATCCAGGAGCTGGTAATAAATATGGAGCATCTGTCTCCAACAACAAGCGCTCAACTGGGATCCTGGCCACCAGATTTGGGTCCTGCGCTGATCTCATTGTGACGCCAAATTTCACTGCAGGCAATTCCATCTCCCACTGGCGTAGCTCCTCCACCGAACCTGTGAAGCAATGTCGATGGAAAGCATGGTGTGTCATGTCCATCATACGGATCATGGCCAAGGTGCGTTTGGCTGCCTCACCGGATCCATCATCCCTGCAGTGTAGAATTACAGGCTTACCGACATCTCTTGCCAAGTTAAGGGCATCTGCTAAAAAGTCCTGTTGAGCCTGCAGCAAACGCTCCCTACAAGCCTCTGGCCTCACACAGGGGTTACATCTGCAGTTGGTGGTGAGATCAATCCCAACCTCCCCAATGGCTACACAACGCTGGTGTGTTACTAAGTCCATGAGCCTGTCAAGGTACTGCTCTGCCAGGTCAGCAACATGTGGGTGGATACCAAAGGAGACTGATATGTTTTTGGCATCCAATATGTGTTCCTGCCAAGATTCCCATTGACGGGGAAAGACATAGTTAGCTACGGCATGTAGCACCTGAACCCTTCCACCGAACTGCTGCTCTAGTTCAAACCAGGTCTTGAAGTTGGTCCGGCGCAGAATTTGGTCTAGGTGAAAATGACTGTTAACAATCCTGGCCATGATGGGGTTCCCTGCTATAGTAAAGGGTCTATCAATGGTCATGCCATTCGCCAAGAGTCGCCGTTGATGCTGCCTGAAAATTTCCTGCTGCTCCATACTCAAGCCCTTCAGTAGGGTACCAACAGCCTGCCAATGCAGAAAACATGCTACATGGTTCAAAGGCTTGAGCTTAAACTGGGCGACTCGGTGTTCACTGTAATGGGTAGAGTAGAAAGTCATCAACTGCGTCTCCTGTGTATTAAATTCTCCCACTACACTGTCATACAGGTTTGACGATGCAAACTGGCGCAAGCACTCCAAACTGTCCAGTCCGAGCCACTCTCTTAACAAGTGTAGGGACCCATTAAAGAGCTGACACCACTCATGGAGGTTCTCGTCATCAAACAACCTCTGTTGACCTTTGTGGGCAAGCGTGTGCTTGACTGCCAGACTAAGGGTTGATCCCTCTAATTGGCGGCATTCCCAGCAAGCAAGTGTCCCAACCCAAAACCATGGCAAATGAGTCCGTAATACATGTCGTTTTACATGTCCACTTAGCTTGGTACCACAGACAGGGCAGCTGTACTTCCCGGCTCGTGGACCAGTACTACCAGAGCATAAAGCCCCAAGCACTACTGTCCTGGTATCTTCTGTGGAAGATGCTGTAGGTGACTGCCCCTCTTTGTTCACATCCTGTGTACCAGTATCTCCAGGGATGCTAGTGTCAGACATCACCTCATCCAGAGTTATCCACTCCTCCGACTGGCTCTCAGATGAAGGGTCATAGTCAGGGACAAAATTTACATCCCACAAATCTTCCTCCATTATCCTTGCAGTTTGGATGGAGGATTAATATTCCTTCCATGTCTTGTTTGTACAGCAACCTTGGGTAGCACAAGAGGCTCGTTATCATCCGAAGCTCCATTGTGGTCCTGACTTTCTATTGATTCAGTGAGATCCTCGTCTAGATCCTGTCCCTTGAATTCCTGAACCATACTAAAATCTGGATCCTTAGAAATAGTGCTTGATGTATTATCCTGGAAATACTGGTGACGCAGCCTTCGTAACCACATGGGGATATCTCGGTCTTTGCACAGTTTTAACCGATCATGATGTAGCACATGCTCTTTTTTCTGATCCCTGAGAGTGTAGAGTGGCGCATCACATGAGACTACCAGATAGGGCCCTGTCCATGGAGGTCTGAGTTTGGATGATTGACCAATTTTAGTTGTCGAGTCCAACTTATACACAATATCTCCGGGACTATAGTGATTCTCAAACAATCTAAGGTCATAGTCCCTTTTCTGACGAAGTTGGGCCATTTGTATATTTTGACGTGCATGATGGTGGGCCTTGGAGATACGAGCTGCAAGGTCAGTGCACCAATCACTTGGCTCCTGAGTGTCAAGACCATCTGGGATATTTCCAGTAAGCAAATGGACAGGTTGAATAACCTCTCGACCAAGCATAAGGCGGTTTGGGGTATAACCTGTCTGACGATGAATAGTGGAGTGAAGGGCCATTGCTAGGAGAGGGAGATCTCTATCCCAGTTTTTATTATTTTTCTCTATGTAACATCTTATCATCTGGAGAACAGTGGTGTTGTATCGTTCTATCTGCCCATTTGATGAGGGATGGTAGGGTGTAGTCCACGTCTTGGCTATTTGTAGCGTCTCACACAAGGCCTTAAACAAATTGCTGTCAAAATTCTTTCCTTGATCAGTATGCACTTCTAAGGGACATCCGAATGTGACAACAAAATGCACCAAGAATTTCTGTGCTACAGACAGTGCACACTGGTCAGGGAGGGCTGCCATCTCCACCCACTTGGTAAACTGATCAATCATCATCAGTACATAGTTATTACCATCCTCACTTGTATGAAATGGTCCCAGGATATCCAAATGAACACGCTCCATGGGGAAACCCGCATGATACTGACCTAAGGAAGCCTTCGGCCTCACATTAGGTTTTTTGTTTTGATTGCAAGTTTGGCAGGAGGCAACATAATCTATGCAGTCCCTGGACATGTTGTACCACATATAATTTTGCTTAAGACGCTCGAGAGTCTTCTGTTGACCCAAATGGCCAGAGGTCTTTATATCATGACAACCATGTAAAACTGAACGCTGTAGTCCTTGTGGCACAAGGATGCAGAGACTTCTGTTTGCCTTTCCATCCCATCTGTAATATAAAACCCTGCCTATAAACTGCAAATTCTTTCTACTCATCCACAGTGTCCGAGTACCTGGGCTCTGTAAACGGAGCTCTGACTGCTTGGGCTCAATATCATTCTCCAGCCACTTAATGATTGGACTTAAATCTTTGTCTTCTTCCTGCATTGATCGTACTTCAGATGGCGAACTTCCAACTGCCCAGTTGCACACAGAGGAATCACCTTGCCCAGGCTGTTTATCTAGTTGCATTACTGTCCTCACTTTGAGCACGGGTCCTGGAGACAAAGATGATCGACTTGATAGAGGCACTACGTCATCTACATCCTCAATGAACCGTCCCCATTGTAAGTGTGCTCTCTGGCAATAATGGCAGCCACCGCAAGGAAGATCTTCAACGTTTGCTCCTGCATTATAACAGTCACACTCTGCAATATTGTCCTGCAATCGACTCATTCCATCTGCATTTGTATGCTTTTTGCCAGGTCTATGGACAATCTCCATGTTGTACTGTGCCAGTTCTTCTAGCCATCTAGCAAGTTGTCCCTCTATGTGTTTAAATTGCATAAGCCACACAAGACTGTTATGATCTGTGCGCAAGAGAAACCGACGCCCTAGTAGGTAGTGTCTAAAGTGCCTGCAGAACTTCACTACAGCCAAAAGTTCTTTTCTAGTCGTGCAGTACTTGCGTTGAGGCTTTAGGAGTACATGGCTTGCATAACAAATTACTTTTCTTTGCCCTCCTGTACCTGTGATAGGACGGCACCAATGGTCCTATCGGAGGCATCTGTGTCCAAGATGAAGAGTCCTTCAGGGTCAGGGTACGACAAACAAGGTGCTGAACACAGAGCCATCTTAGCCTTCTCAAATGCTTCTTGGTGCATAGTGTCCCAGGTCCATTTTTCCTTCGTATTTGCCAAGTCGTACAGGATTGCACAGATATCAGCATAGTGCTGGATGTGATCTCTATGGTAATTTAGAAATCCCAAGAAAGAGAGCAACTCAGTGGTACTAGTGGGTGTGGGCCAGTTCCTAACAGCTTCTGTTTTCGACGGCGCGATTGATACGCCTTTACTACTGACTACTTTCCCCAGAAATTCTACTTCCTTTTTAAACAATACACACTTTCTAGGCTTAAGCTTCAAATTATATTGCCTGAATCTGTCAAAGGCTTTCCTGAGATTTTGAAGACTGTCCTCAAAGTTGCGACCTAGTACTACTACATCATCTAGGTAGACCAAGACTTGAGTCCATGTTAAACCCCGAAGCACTAGTTGCATTGCCCTCTGGAAGGTGGCAGGAGCATTGCATAGCCCCATCCCCATACGGGTGTGTTCAAAGAGTCCATAACGAGTAATAAAAGCAGTCTTGTGCCTATCCTCCTCATCTATCATTATTTGGTAGTAACCAGAGGCCATATCAAGGGTAGCAAAATATTCAGTTCCTTGAAGTGTGTCTAAGCAGTCCTCAATAATTGGCAGTGGATAGCAATCTTTCACTGTTTTTTCATTAAGTGCCCGGTAGTCTACACACCACCTCATGGACCCATCTTTCTTTCTCACGAGCACTGGTGCTGATGCCCAATTCGAGCTGGAAGGTTGTATGACACCAGCATCTAGCATTTTGTCTAGTTGTGCCTTTTCTTGATCCTGGAAACCAAGTGGTGTTCTCCTCATCTTATGCTTGACAGGTGGATTATCTTTGGTGTCTATTCTGTGCGTAACTGAGGTTAGACAGCCCAAATCCAAATCATGCTTTGAAAATATGTCCTGGTAATCCACTAGCAGCTGTTTGACATAATGCTTCTCCTTGTCGCTAAGTCCAGAAGTTGATCTATCGTACAGATCTGTCAGATGTTCTGGTAACTTATCATCAGATTCATATTTCTGATTCCTCCTAATGAGAAGAGCATCACTCTCATTTGAGCATATTTCAGCATAAGCCTCAGCTTCCCCAACCACAGTACCCTCTTTGATCTTGACTGATGTATTTGAGTCGTTAATGAAGCTCATAGTTGTGGTAGAGCCGCTTCCAAGGGTATGAGATCCAAGAACATTACATTTTAGATGTAAAGGGGAAACAACATAGTCACTTGATAATGGTTTATCTAGTTGAACTGATACTTTGGCAATAGTGTTAGGCGGTACACATGCTGTCCTCCGTATCCGGACGTGAGAGCTTTTGTGCCCTTCAGGTGGCTCGGATATCAACTTTATAGGAAATTTCCTGCCCTCGAGAAACAGCACTCCCCTTTTGATGTTGATGATCCCGTGGTTGGCTTCCAGAAAGTCTAGTCCCAGGATCATGTCATCATCCATTGATACCGCACAGCAGTCCCAAGTTACATGAAGATCACCAATATTGAGAGAAACGTTCTTGAGCAATCTACCATGCACTATTTCGGCACCTAGCCCCTTAAGCTTTATGAACTCAGATGTAGCTATCTGGCTGTCTGGCACTATTTTATCATTGACAAGGGTTATCATTGCAGCTGTGTCAACAATTGCATTAATAGGCTTTTCTCCTATGGTGACATTTAGTTTGATGCTTTTTCCTAAAGTCCTTCGAATAGTAACAACGTTGTCTCCTAGGCCACTCTTATCAGGGGTCAAGTGTGGGCCTACTGGCTTGACCCTTTTCTGTTTAAATCGCCCTTCATTGGGCTTCTCGCTTCATCTGATGTATTGTTGGCTCTTTTATTTGGAGACGAGAAGTGATGGCCCCTGGCTGGTGATTGACTAGGACTTCTAGATCTCTCTAGGAAACGCCCTTTTGATAGTGGTGAACTACTCCGATTTCTGCCAAAGGATTGTTGAACTGTTGTGGTTAATTTTTCAACTAAAGTTGTCAGGTGTGAGATTTGCTTATCCAGAGAATTGTTGTTGTCTTCCTTAGAGAGCTTAGTATCAGCCCTACGAGGAGAAGGTTCACTTGCTGGGGATCCCTCCCTGCTCGAGAATGAAACTTGTCGTTGAGAATAGGAGGCTACTCTGGTACTTCCTCTGGTCCCGTATAAAGCACGATGGTTCGCAATGGCTGTTTTTACATACTTTACTGCTTTCTGGAGTGTTGTTGGTTCCCTATCCATTGCTTTCATAGCAGCTTCTTTATCTCGACAGCCACGTAGGAAGGTTTCTATCGCTATTTCCTCAATCATGTTCCCTTCACAGCTCTCATAACCGTCTAATGCTAGGAAGTAGACACGCTGAGAAAATTCCTCCACATTTTCATTTTCCAATTGCCTTGTAAAGGGGAGCTGGCGACGAGCTAGAATAGGTACTTCCTTTCTGCTGAATCTCTGTTTTAATTGCCGTTTCAGCTCTTTATAGTCACCATTCTTGTTCACTTTCCTGGCATATTCCAGAGCCACATCCCCTAAACAATCTAGAAGACGGAAAGCCTTCTTATGGGAGGACCATCCACGATGAGCTGCAACCCTTTCAAATTGGTAAATAAAGGATTCCCAATTTGGGCTTTCAGTGCCTTTAAATACGGGCATCTTTTGAACTTGTGGACTCTTGCTTCTGGATCTGCTCCTTGATGTACGAGTCCATTTTGACATGGTATCATCTGAGGAGGAACTGGACGATGGCGATCTATTTCGTTTACTCTTTTTGGTCTTCCTGCCCCTGCTTTGTTCCTTAGGAGTCAGAGACCCCATCAAATTGGGTTTATCTTGGGAAGTAATAGGAGCCGAAGCGGACGTTGATATGTATTTTTCATTACTCTTCTTTTCACCATTTCCTTTCTTCTTGGATGGGAAGTGAAGATCCTGTTCAAACTTAGAGCTCAGCTGAATTGGTGTTAGATCTTGGAAATCAGCACTCTCTAACTTTCCATTCAGGGGTGTGCTTGTTTTTTGTTTGGCCCCTTTGAAAGGATCTGAAATGTATCCTGAAGGGGGAATGACAGATGTCAATTTGTCTATAATTAGCTTCTGTTCCTTCCCTGTTTCTGACGGCTTGGCTGGGGTTTGAACTGTGTCAGCTGTAAGAGTAAGTGACTTGTCGATGCTTTTCTCTATATCAAATTGATTGGTCAGTACAGGTGGTGTGTTGTACAATTGGCCCATGGAATCAACATCCGACTTCAGGACAACTTGTGACCGTAAGGAGTTTACTTCATCACGAAGCATTTGAATGCTTTTGTTCATTTCCAGTAAGGTCAAATGCAGTTGCGTAGCACTTGTATCCTCTGCTTTTTGTACCGGCTGGTTTGCTGAAGTCTCTGGCTGAGCCTTCTGGATGGTAACAATACCTGCCTCACTCCATTCTGTCCATTGAGAGAGTGCAATCTGGGTCACATCAGCCACATCATTAAAGTCGAACTCTTCTTTTGTTTCCCTAAGCTGTAGAATTCTTTTAGCTTTAGCTTGTCCGATACCCTCCAATGATTTCAGGTCTGTCTCTGAGGCATTGTACAGATTAATTGGTTTACTAGCAGCCATTATCAGTTATGAATATTTTATTTTCAAAATGTTTACAAAATAGGAAATAGAATGATAGATTAGAGCAAAAGCAGAGCCAGTGGCCCCAATACCTACACAGGATATGGGGCTATATTGTCAAAATGCAGGAAATACAATCTCAGTAATAATCACTCTATTTTTCTAATTGAATTTGAAATAATTAATCAAGAAAATACACATGTACTCAAGGAATAATATTAATTTGAAAAGCAATGAATATTATATGGCACGAAATGCGCGCCGTATATACCAAAAGCGAGGGAAAGTAGGTCACGTGCATCTAAAGCTTCAACTGGCTAAGTTCATTTGAATAATTGGTTTCATCCTGTCATACAGCCGTAAAACTCCAAATTTTATCACTTAACTTGCTTTGTTTCATGCAATTTTTCGATGGTTCAGTGAAACAGAACTATCTGTATAGTCATCGTCAGGGGACAGGGTTCGTACTAAAGACCCGGTCAAATTTCTTTGAAAATTGAGATATCCCATGTTAGATGTGATATTTGATGTAGAAAAATGATTACAATAATTAGGGGGTACATTTACAGTGTATCAGAGCTTGTATGCTGGAAAAAAACGATGTGCAACTATGAAGTGTCACTATGATGCTTAACATACAGTGTTGTAAATGCGAAACTAAGACACGTGGTCTGTTGCAGAGGAAATTCAGCTGGAAAGGAGGTGTGGAACTCAGAGGGAAGATGGATGGCCCCAGCTCAATAAGTGAATTTTTATTAGGACAAGCATTGATTAACAGAATACTGGGTAATGTATCCTCAATCCTTACTTGAGACTGAGGGTGGGCTGTATGTGGGTGCGACTGGGGTCCAAATCTTGGGAAACAAACCAAACTTTGTAGAGTCCACTATCGCATTTACGGTATATGCGCAACTCTAAAAGATAGATTACTTGTTATATGATTACATAATTTGTGAGTTATGGGCATATAAAGAGTCAAATTAATTAGCTCCCAGAAAACTGTCCCCATGTATACATGTTTCTATTGGCCGCATGTATATGTTTACCCCTAGGCACATGTTTGGCATCAAAAAATTTCCTCTTCCACCTCATGGTTTGCTTAAAAAGCATAAATAAATTCAGGTTCACGAGTGAGAATAAGGTAAAAAAAAGAAATACATCTAAGAATCGTAGATTTAGAAGAACTGATCGGAATGAACAGTTTGATGAGTCACAAGATTGATTAAATAAAATATAGGACACTTGATTTGTTCCTTACAATATTGTATATCAGTACAAATGAGCGTACACTACAAAAAAAAATATGGGACGAAATGTAAGCAATTTTTATTTGTTGGAAAATGGCTTGGGACTCCATTCCATTTATTTTGAAGATTTTTATTTAATCAGATGAATTGCTTATTGCGTGAAATATTGATACACTGTATTGTATAATTCTGATCAATACAATTTACTTTATTGTTGTGAATTATTGGGTTTCAGACTTGCTAAGACACTGCGATTACACTTTACTTTGAAAAATATTGACAAAAATCCACAACTTATTTCTTCCTGCGAAATTTTTTATTTCAAGCATTCAATTCTTTTTTTTTTTTTTTTTTTTTTTTTTTGATAAAGAAAATATTTCAATACGCCGCTCGTTTTTCATATACTTCAGCCTTTCAATTGTTTTTCACAAAAAAATCAATTTATGTCTTTGATTTTTATTCATTTATTAACATGTTTATGATATTCAAAAACAATCAGCGCTTCTGTACATGTAAAACAACAATGTAAGTGAATAATATATGTGAAAAGAACAGACATGAAAACAATGTTAATTTGAGACCGCCTTCATTTGAATAGTTCTGTAAGTGTCTCTCACATTTCGCACACTTCTCCATGCATAGTCATATCTGAGAAGGGATTTCTTTATGGTGTTTTTATTAGAGTCAGTCACCAAACATCTGCGAACAAAGACAGAATATCCCAAAGACACCATTTTGTTCACTTGAGATCGAACGTTAGAATCGGATAAGAGTCTAGATTCCCAGCACCTTGTACTGGTAAATCCTGATGACATTTTACAGTAAGTAACATAACGTTTAGGATCGGATGGTTTTCTCACGGAGAACTCGTACACAGCGGCGGGGAAGGTCTTTCCTCCGCAGACGGTTGATTTTCGGAAACCTTTTCTTCCTCTATGTCTTTCTGTCCACACCGAGTCATCCTCTGGTTTAACAGGAGAAATAACTAGTTCCCATGGGGACCAGTGAATCCTGTTCATTGAGAAATTGGTTTCGGCAACATTTTCTCTCTTCAGTTTTCTCAGCGTGTTCAACTGAAATAAATAGTATAACTGTATTATTTGATAGTTTGAGGTTTAATGCTAGAAACTTGTAAGATAAATATCTTGAAATTAAAGGTGTAATGATAGAATTGAAACATATTTAATTTTGAGATTCAATACCTTTTGGCATGAAATGGCCAGATGTTTTGCTCTCTTTCTATCCAATGCAGAAGGGACAGTCTTTTTGACAATTGTCTTCTTGACTGCATGGATGGAGGAACTCTTTTTCTTCAGCTTTGTGATGGAGGCAGCTTTTGTCAGTGATGGCACCTTTTTCAGTGCCGGCTTATAGGGAAGAGTTCTGGACTTGGAAGACGATGCCTCCACTTTGCTGGATGTAGATGTGGAAGGTTCATCGTCCTTGAGTGCTCCAAACAAGGCATTCACGTCTTTGTGTACACCCATTCTAGCGTCTCTGGCGCGTACTTCCTGTTCATAGACATCCAGGAACTCTGCTCCTTGCTCTCTGTAGCAGATGGCCATAATGAAGTCAAAGAGATTGGAGAATTGTTCCAGTTCTACTCGTCTGCCAGCTGTCTTGTCGGCCAATGTTTGGTAGAAATCGTTCGTTCTTTTGTCACTAGAAGCTCTACATTGTACTCCGTACACTCGCACACCCTGAAATACAGGAAACATACTTATTACTTCTGGATAAGAAAGACATGGAGAGCTTTACATGTATAAAAAGAAACGACCTTAAGTCTTTTCTTTAAAATCTTAGATAATATTTACTCACCATGACTGCTAATTTTTCCACTTCCTCCTTCCAGTCCAATTTTAGTTTGTTGTCTGGGTAGTTCACGTCATGAGGATGAGCATCCCCTATCATCACTAGCGCCCTCTGTGTACCAGGCGTCCAGGACAAAGTTTGTACCTGGTGCAAGACCAACTCATAACACTCATCGGAATCCCCGCCTCCAGTGGAACCAACGCTTTTCACCCAGTTGCACAGTTCATTCAGATCCGTGGAAAAATCTATATACTTGGTGACATAAGATGTATTTTTGTCACAATAGTCTCCGTGAGCGAATACAGCGATTCTAATACCGGGGATATCCGTTTGTAGCCGCTGGATCATTTCCTGAACATTCTGTTTAACTGCATTGATAGAACTGGACATAGAGCCAGTTGTATCAAACGAGAAACATATCTCAATGGGACCGCCTGGTGGAACAGCCATCTTAATTTGTCTCTCTAGAGTTTTGTGTGAAGTATAATTGTTGAGTTTTGTGTGAAGTATGATTGTTCCTTAATTCCGATCCTTCTTTTATACGCTTCTGCTGATAAAGACTTAAGATTGAGTAAGTAAAGACTTGCTATTGGATGCAGACTTACAATTCAATTGGTTGTGAATTGTGAAACGAAAAGTAGACTGATTCAAGACTTACGATCGAGCACAAACTGCTATCGCAACGCCGATCAGCTTTCAACAGATAATTAACGAAATAAACAATGAGTATTTTTACATTGGCAAAAAGAAAAGTCCGAAAGTTAGCAAATCTGTATCTTTTGCGACTTTTAAAAGAAAAGATGAGCGTAAATATTTCCTCGTTTAGCTTTTACATCTTAGTGCAATCGAATTTAATTTCGTGGAAATGAATTTTCATTTCGTGCTAACGAATTTAATTTCGACATATTCACGTGTACTGGAGGAACTTTCTAAAATAATCTGTTCGGAACAGGGTGTAAATCCTTCTTTGCAACACCGGCATTTTATTATTTTATTATCGGGACAGAATATTTGTTTGGA
>NW_026922521.1:0-20024 GCF_032062105.1 Saccostrea cuccullata
GATGGAAATCCAGTGGTATTCGTGACTTTTCTAGTTGTTAACCATCTTTTTTATTTTCAAGTTCTTTCCTTGGCATAATGTGAGATTTCGCTTACTCTCCAGAAATATGGCGAAGACAGACTTTTTACCACTTCAATGGCAATTAATGCGCTGATTACGACTTGGACCTACTACAACGACAAAACTGGTCATCTTCATTGGGATGAAAGTAAAAAGTTAACAATCTTTTTTTGGGGGAAAAAGAAGTGATAACGTGTAACTAGACTTTAAGTAAACTTTCATTATTTGCAGATACCCCATCTGATGTCAAGAAGGTTGTAGCAGCTTCTGTTAACTTTCTGAATACCTATATTCTCGGTGAGGAGTACAAACCTTGGAATATGTTCTTCTCTGGATCTTTTAAAGGATTTGGAGTAAGTTTCTTGCACCTTTCTAAATTCTTACAGCAGAATAACAGTTTTTACAGTTTGTACTAAATGTTCATTTGCAGACATCTTGGTCTCAATATCCAGCGAATCGTAACGATCACGTCAACGGAACTAAAATTCGAATTCGTGGAATGGAGGGCGTGGCCGACGAATCCTGGTATGACCAGCAGCTGAAGTCTCTTAAAACTCCTACTATTTTCCATGGTTACAACAGCGACCCCTCCTACTTCCCATTCTGGTGTTCCGAATCTTACACCTATGTCACTAGTATGCTGGCTCTCTCCACCTATAACAATATCGCCGGAAATAACCCGTGAATTTCCACTCTGGATAAAAATGATGGCATTGGACATGTCTGTCATTTAAACATTTTTACACTTATATCTGCTTGTTTACCAAAGTTTATTTTCTTCGATCTTGAAAATATTGAAATAAAGAAAAATACAACACAAAGTCTTTTTATGCGGTTATTCACCGCTGACACATGATAACTTCATAATAATCTCATTCGATTTTTTTTTGTTCAAAACCCTCATTATATATTCTCAATATTTATGTATACAATAGAAAATGCAACTTCCTCTGTAAATAAGTTAATTAAAGACGGTTGCAACATGTTAAACACCTTTCTAATTCTGAAATAACTGTCTAGATTTTTTTTGTTTAATGATGTGATCAAGCAGTTGGTTTTCTTGATGGTTTGCATGAACGCCAAAGGCATGAATTATCACGCAACCAATCGCTTGATCACATCATCAAACCAAAAGCATCTAGACAGATACTAGTATTCCTTAAATTTATATTTCATAAATTCAAGAGCTTGATGAAAGCCCCTTCCACTTCTTTCAGTCTCTCCTATTGTGAACATCTCTTTTTTAAACATTGTCTATTGGTGAATTAATAAGTTTATGTAGAAATCAAATTAAGAAAAAAATTAGTTTTATTTTTTATTTTATCTGACAAAAATTTGTCCATAAATTGACAATGCATTGAAGAGTATAATGATTTAAGACTTCATGAAATCACGACCATGTAATTATAGCAAATATTAATATTGCAATTTTTTGTTATATATTGAAGATGAAGATAAAGGCTTTTGCAACAGTTTTATTCATAAACGCCTTGCTTGATCACATCATAAAAACAGAAAATCAGACTGCTATAATTCCTTAAATAACTTTTCATTTAGAACCAGTTAATTTCTCCAAAAAGTCACAATGCATTGGAAATATGTATTTTTGTTTTAAAGGAAAAGTCAAGAAAAAGATAGTATGACAAATTTACGTAAGCAGAGAAAACAGATTCTGTTCACAATCGTACATTAAAAATCCTGTAAAAATAGAATAAATATGATGAACAATGTATGACATATACATCCTTCTTTACAACTTGATATGAATTTCTAGTACAGCATATAACACTATTTCACATAGCTAGATTCATAACTTTAAAACTTATTAAATCTTCTGAATCATTCTATTCATAAACCTGAGAACAAACTTAGGTCTTTCAACAAATAAATAAACTAGTCCTCTTCCTCGTCTATGTCCTCATCTGGAGCACACTGAAAAACACAAAGGTCTTACTTGTATTTAGAGGTATATATAGGCTTATTTTCAACTCATCTTAGCTGCACCCTTTCACATTTGCAAATGGTTTTGCACCATTTAAAATTCGCCAAGATACAGTTCTGTTAAAATTTTTTTTACTGTTTTCTTTGAATTTGTCCCATTTTTAATATGTCCAAGAGTATAGTGAAAGGGACAAAAATAAAATGGGGATGAAAATTTCCTTGTATGCAGTAATATCTGTTTTTCAATTTGAGTAATTTTCAAAAAATCATTTTTAAGTATAGATGAAAACAACTACAAGATAGAATGGGATGCAACTTACATAGTATTCCACAAAGCACACTTGTCCGTCCTCGTTTTTAATCATGTACTGTAGAGACAGGAAGCCTCGATTATCTGTCCGTATCGACACTCGGGTGGACAAGGCTAGAGCTTTCACGGAGGGCTTCAGGAGGGATATTTTGTATCTGAAAGGGATATTTGGGTTTTTTTTTTATTTTAACCAAATATGTTCTTTTTCAAGAATTTTGAGGGAAAAAAAATCAACTTTTAACCTTAAACATAAAAGGAAAGAATTACAGAACATACATTGTATCACCCTATTGTGTGCATAATGGAATTGCAGATTCACAAATTTAAATTTTTTTTATTTATTTATTATCTTTTGGAGATGATTTGAATACCTAACAAAGATATGATGTCTGTACAGATTAGCAGTTTTTTCTACCTGTTGGTCTGTGTCTGAGTGCATAGAAAGGACTCCACCATATCCGAGTCTTTAGGAAAGTCAGACTAAAATTGAATATAACAAAAGAAGAATATACATCCAATGATTTAGCTCCTTAATATATACAATTTTTTTGGCAGATTAATATTGTGCATTTAGTCTAACTTAAATTTGTCAAAAATTTATGTAAAGATATTAATGTCTGGTTCCAGTTCATTACTTGTCATTACCTAAAGTGTAATTTTCTTTCCAAACCATATAAATCTAAAAATCTGATTGATTGAAAATGAAAGTAAAAAGAAGAGAATATCAAAATATAACCTAGATACTTACATGTGTGCTGCCAGCATTACCAAATGTTGACAGTCTAAAATAGGGCTGATCCGGGGACATTAGAATCTGTAATATATCACTGGTCATGTCCAGCTCACTGAAGGCTTCCTTCAGACATTCTGACTGTAAACAAAATAAACAAAACAAAAGACTGAAAATCTGCATCAACAAAATTCATTTCACCTCAAACGAAAATAAATGCGACTAAATTACTAATACCACAATAAAATGTGTTGAAGACAAGTTAATCACAGTGACCAAATAAAAAAGAAAGAAAGAAAGAAATGACAATTTTGTTTTCTTCTTCAAATTGTAGTATCAAAGAATGAAGTAAATTTATCATGTTTATTCATGACTTACTTTCATGATAATTTTGTTAATCACATTTGAACTACAAAAGTTGAAGTCCAGAACTTCATCTGGTTCCAGGGTTTTTATTGTACAGTCTGTAAGCACACCTTCCTCTTCAAGACTAAAGGAAAATTTCAAAATCATTTAAGTCTCTAATATAATAAAACTTATCAAAAGAAAAATATATTCCACATACCAATTTTCTTCTTAAATCTTGTTAGCTTAAAAAGGAACAATTTATCTTTGAACAAACCAATTTAGATGAAGAAATGGACTAAATTATATGAACATAAATCATGTGTAGACTAGACAGAGACATGACTTACACTAGAACCAAGGGACATCCATAGCCAGCATAACACATTTTAAGACTGGTAGTAATCCCTGGCAAAGAGGTGCTCCCAAATATTGTCAGGCATTCCTAAAATCATTCATAAACTTGTGAAAATTACAATGAACACTTGAAAAATTATGAAAACTATGGTTATCATAAAATTAGGAAACTGGATGAATAATTATTACCAGAAGAACAGTCAGGTTGATTTTGAACGTGATCTGCTCATCTTTAACACTGAAATGATGGAACACTCCCTCCTGGATAAAGGCATTGGCCTGGACACATTTGGAATCCTCCACTGTAACCTTGATCCCAAGGGAACTTGCAAAAACTGTTGCCGTCTTCAAAGAGAATCAACATATCCAATTTTGAATATTATTGTGTCAGAAAACTAAGAATAAAAAAAAAAAAATAAGGGTTATAACATCGTCGGAAACCCACAGAGATCTCTGTATTATCTACTATACTTATTTCATAATAAAATAACTACCAGTGTATTTAATAAACGTGTAATAGAGAATAAGGCGGGTAAAATTGACCCTGTGAGTTTGAGTGTGACTGTGTTCTGAACTCTACTCATTTTTTAAATAAATAGGTCTACCTCTTTGAAATGGATTGCTTTCAGTATATTTGAAACATTCCTTGCGTTGTCCAACTTTGCCAGCAATACATAATGACTGTCACTGTCATCATGCTGTGTAGATAGAGACATTTTTAGTCCTCATCACATCATTTCGGCAGGGCCCAGCAAAGGAAATTCGAATTTCCGCGAAAACTTTAGCATTTTTTAAATATCGAGCCCGATGTTATTATGAAGATTCTGCATTACCTTTTTTTTTTTTTGCTCTATAACCTTGTTTTTTTAATTATAAAAATCCCAGGACGCGCCTTGTTTTTCTTTAAAACAAAAAATCCAACAAATCAGCAATTTGATATCATGGATCCAGAGGTTTTTTCTTATGTGTGTGTAAGGGGCGGGGGGGGGGGGGGCACTTGTAGATTACAGAAACTTATACCACAGAATGAAATGATAAAACTTTCACAGAATCTTTATTACATATTGCCTTTGTGCACCTCCCATTTTACTTTTTGATCCGACACATATTTTGGGTTTCACACGGCAAAACATGAACACTGCCATTATATTCATATGGGAGACGGAGAATATCATTCAGTGATCTCATTGCTCACAGTACCTATTGTTTTCTTTTTCTTCAATAGTCACACGACAATGAAAATTAAAATAAATTAATTTAAGAGCCCCACCTTTTTTTTTTACCAAATTTAATATATTGCAGTGATTATTTCAGTTGATCATTCAAGGAAAGTTTTAACTTTTATATTTATCATATACATGTAGATTCTGTTACACAAATTTTTATAATCAAAGGAGAGGGCCGGCTTCCAATTTACCGGAAAACCACCTGTGAATTTTTTTCAGTTCTATTTTAAATGTCCTGTCCGAGAAATACTAAGTCAGTAGCGAGCAAGTATATTTTTTCGATATTGTAAGACGGTCCTCTTGAATTCAGTCCTTACGAAATCTTTCTACTCAGCAGCTATGAAAAATTGCTTGTATTTGGCTACTCATTCGTCATCTTTGTATATCTGATATTTCCAAATGAACAAACATTTTAACTACTTTAGTTCCTAATGTGCAGAACAATTCTTTAAATATGTCTAAATTAGAAGGACAGAACATTGACGTTATATAAAGGATTTAAATAGATCGATAATTGGGATATCCCATGCATGTGATAATGTACATGTAACACAACTCATTATGCTCTTTTTTAGCTCGCCTTGACGAGGTCTACATGAACGGCATCAGTGTCGACGTCCCGGTTAAAATCACAGGCGCTTGAGGTTTTTCACCTTTCTTTTATAAATAAAAATATTCCGGGTTCCTATACTATAAGTATAGGGGATATTTTTATTGATGAAAAGAAAAGTAAAAATCGTCAAGGGCCTGTGATAAAAATTAAAAAAATATATATGTCTTAAACTCCATACTCCACAGAAAAGAGAAGAGGTCTCTCCATAATTATTTCAAAGTTTTTGAAAAGAGCGTTTACGTAAATACATTCGAGGTTTTTTTCCGCTAGTCGGAAAGCCCGAAGTTAATTGACTGACCCTACTGGATCCCTTATTTTGACTTGTATACTTCGCGGTCGCCCGCGTGACGCAGTGGTTAGAGCGAAATAAGGAGTTGATTGTTACGTGGTGCACTCGGTTCGATTCCCACTGTGGGACGTGGAGACCGGTGTCGTATAGTGAGACTTCCCCCATAGTGAGGCTTCCCCCGGAAGGCTCACTATATAGTGAGTCTTCCCCCCGGAAGGCTGGCTATATAGTGAGCCTTCCCCCCCGGAAGAATGGCTATATATAGTGAGACTTCCCCCACGGAAGTTTCACTATATAGCCGTTCTTCCGGGGGGAAGGCTCACTTTATAGCCAGCCTTCCCCCATTCATAGCGAGACTTCCCCCTCTTATTATAGTTTCCGGAACATTGTTTTATTATTTAAAAAAATTCTAACAGTGTTAATTTATGACGAAATTATCTTCCATATATATACATGTATTTATATATTTATTTTATATGCATGAACAGTTTGAATATCGTTATGTTTTAACTGTTTGATATCCATCATAACATATGCATGTACATTGAGATGATATAATATATATTATATGTATACCCTTTCCTTTACATGTATTGATAACGAATAATTTTATTGGTTCACGAGTCACTTATATGAAATATTCTGATTGTTTTCAGCATTTGAATAAAAAAAAAATTGATAGCATAGTTTTGTTTGTTTGTTTTTCTGTTTGTGTACAAACATTAGCTATTTACACATTACATATGGTTCAATCGATTTAATAAAAAATGTAGCGAAAAGAAGAAAAATCTATAGTACTTTAAGACTATGCGAGAAATAAAATAATTGTGCTCAAATGTGAAAAATAAAACATGCATCCCAAATCTCAATTATGATTTTCGTAGTTCCTAACTATATTTATCGAAAGTTTCATGTACATAAAGTTTAAATCTACTTTAAAGATAATTTTAAGCATCATTTAATAGATATGCTGAAATGTAAAATTGATGGGAAAATATTTCATTTACTTTATCGGAGTTTATCCACAGGGACGTTTACAATATCAAAGACTTAATTCATAGATCAGTGGTTCAACAAAAATTTACACTACAGCACATAAATCTCAGATTTTCATACAATTTTTCTGGTCATAAATTAAAAAAAAAAAAGGGAGGGGGTTAAGCCCAATCCATGCATCCGGTGCCTTTGCTAAAATATGCATGACAGTCAGAATTTGATTTAAAGTGTATTAGAACTCAAATCCATCTTATTTGATTTTATAGTGATGTAATTTCATTAATATCACGCAAATTTAATTTCAAAATGAAATACAAATCCTAAAAAATCCTAAAAATACTTCACAAATTTATAAAAGGTCCCTAAAGCATACAATAAATATTTAATTATGTCAATGTATATAAAATCCAAACCGAAAACCGAAGGGGGAAGACTCACTATGGTCATTATGGGGGGAAGACTCACTATATAGCCAGACTTCCGGGGGGAAGTCTCACTATGGCGGAAGTCTCACTATATGACACCGGTCCTTCGGATGTGACCGTATAAACCGAGATCCCGTGTGGCAGTAGCTAGGTGCTGGCATGAAAAAAATCCTTTTCTGCTCAATGGCCCTGATTGTCGAGCATAGGACAAAAGAAAGTGGGCGCACTAAATAGGCAGTCGACAGGAATCATTGACACGAAACAATTCAGATTTAAATGTCCAAGCACCATGTTATTTACATCATTTCCATCTTATGTCTGTTTGTGAATATTTATACCCCTTCGAAAAGTGGGAGGGTATATAGTACTCGGTATTTCCGTCCGTCCGTCTGTTACTCTTTGGGGTACCCATCTCTTATTCGCAACTCCTCTCATACTAGATAGAATGTTCTATCGTTAAAATGATATTGTCCTACGGACCCGGTTTGTGAGGGCTTGTACTGAGACACAGTTAGATTATTCTAACTACTCTCATACCACTGAAGGAGATTTAATAAAAGTTTCCCAGATTCTTAATTACATATTGCCATTGTGCACCTCCTATCTTACTTTTTGATCTGACATATATTTTTGATTTTCCAGAGCAAAACATGGACACTGCCATTTTATTCATATGGGAGGCGGGGGGTATCATTTAGTGATCTCATTGCTCACAGTACCTCTAGTTTTTTTTCAATTTAAAGGTGTCATGAAAGATAAAATATCTACTCTGGATACATTTCATAAAATTTTATAAAATAGAGGTCTAACACTAAATAATTTTGTGCTCAGTTTTCAAATGCACTTAAAATATTATTGAATGTAACAGAACGATCGAAGTTGCTCAGTTTTACACCCCCCGCTTGAAAAGTGGGAGGGTATATAGTGATCGGTATTTCCGCCCGTCTGTACGTCCGTCCGTTCGTCTGTTACGCTTTATCTCTTATCCGCAACTCCTCTTATACTACTGAGTGAAATTTAATGAAACTTTCACAGAATCTTTATTACATATTGCCATTGTGCACCTCCTATTTTACCTTTTTGTTCGAAACGTATTTTAAGTTTCCCATAGCAAAACATGGACATTGCCATTATATGTTTACCTATATGACGTCACATACAGAAGCTTCTGGATAACATTTGATAGGACGAGTTATTCCTCTTTACACATTAGGCCTATATAGTAAATTAGTAATCGTTAAAATTTTCCGTCCGTCTGTTACGCTTTAGGGTACCCATCTCTTATTTGCAACTCCTCTCATACCACTGAATGAAATTTGATGAAACTTTCACAGAATCTTTATTACATAACGCCATTGTGACCTCCTATTTAACTTTTTGATCCGACACATATTTTGGGTTTCCCGGCCACAGCAAAACATGGACTTTGCAATTATAACTGTATGGAGGCGGGGTATCATTTAGTGAGCTCATCGCTCACAGTACCTCTAGTTATACCCCCGCTTGAAAAGCGGGAGGGTATATAGTAATCGTTAAAATTTTCCGTCCGTCTGTACATCCGTCCGTCCGTCTGTTACGCTTTGGGGTACCCATCTCTTATCTGCAACTCCTCTCATACCATTGAATGAAATTTGATGAAACTTTCACAGAATCTTTATTACATAACACCATTGTGCACCTCCTATTAACTTTTTGATCCGACACATATTTTGGGTTTCCCGGCCACAGCAAAACACGTACTTTGCAATTACAACTGTATGGAGGCGGGGGGTATCATTTAGTGAGCTCATCGCTCACAGTACCTCTAGTTTCTATTTGGGAACATTAGCACTATACATGACAAAATGTGAACGCATTGAAAAATAAAACAATATAAATTAATTCATAAAACATACTTTGAAACTTGATTCAAGAAGTAATTTCTTTTTAATTAATTTTACTCCAAATCAAAATTTTAAAGCAAAAAGAAAAAAATAATAAAATTTAAAAAATCCCTGTATTCGAACCTAAAATGCTGCTACGATTTGGCTCGAATCCTGCGACAAACCAATGTAGCTAACGGGACACTGGTAGGTTTTTAAATCATTACTTAAAGCCAAGCTTTAAGGCCCTGTACAATTGGACTTTGTCAATTTTCTGCCAGAAAATACACGAGAAAAGTTTAGATTTTGGTATTTCTGGGTCGTCTCTCCATTTTTTTAAACAACTGGAATAAATTTTATGGTTAAAAATACACTGACGATGCATTTAAAATTCATGGAGAGAAGACCCAGAAACAAAAAAAAAAATGATGAAAAACGGCTATAAAAGAGTCGATTTTTGCATAATTTGATTTGTACGGCTATATTCAGGTCCATATTCAAATAAATTCAAACATATTCAACCGAATGTTTGTCCATTCTGCATTCACCTATAACACAGTCAATGCCTAGGTTTTGAAAAAAATGTATAAATCAATGATATATTTTTTATTGTTTTTATGAGCCACTATTCCTGCCGAATCGCCATCTAAAGCGCCCACTTTCTTTGCAAGTGGTGGCGTCTCCATATGAGTGAAAAATTATCGAGAGGGACATTAAACAACATACAATCAATCAGTCTCTACTCTGCGACTATAAAGCAGACGCTCTAACCACTGCGCCATGCAGGCAACAGTCAAGTCAAGTAAGAAGGATTTTAAAAAAATTTGTCCTCGTTACCAGGAATTGAAACTTGATTTATAGGGGGCTTATGTTGATAGAAGTTATTGCAGTATGATACCCAGGTTACCGTTCTGGCCCAAAGGCTTCCCATTTAATTCAAAAACAAAGTTCTTGTCACCAAAGTCTGATATAATAGATTTTTTATTTAAATTAAAGATATAAATCTGGAAGATTTTTTAAACTATAGTAAACGTATTGTTTTACGGAAACTGTCCCGATCCTTTACTCATTGTACAAAATGGAGTCCGAGAGGAAAGAAGAAGATGGTTGTAGTTGCGGGGGAAGATGGTTTGATATTATGACTATAATGTTTGGATTTCTACATAAATGTAAAGTTAAAATTGAACCTGACGTTGTTGTTCTCATTCGAATTATGATGGCTGCCTACGACTCCAGTGCTGAGCTGATTATTTTTTCCTTACAGAACGCAGATTTTATTTTCGCTGATGTTCTTGATATAACGCTGTTTGTGCTTTGCGTATTCACTGTTTTTCAACATTGGGTGTATTTCCTCGTTTCCGCTAAAAGTTATCACACTTGGGAAGGCCAACTCACCCACCCAAAACTTGGACTCAAAATCGTTGGATTATGTTTTGACATTTCTATGTTCTTTTATGCTACACGCATGTATTTTGCTCATGATGAGACTGTCTTTAACGTGGTACTGATTATTCTTGAAAGTTTCGAAATACTCATGGATGTAGTTCAAATGCTTTTTCTTTGCATTAAGCTTGATCTAGAGAAGAATGCTGTCCATCCATTAAGAAATGCTTAGTTAACTTTATAGATCACTGTCAAATCTGTTTTTGTTTTTTTTGTTTTTTGGTGTGTGTGCTTTTATGGAATGAAGTCGTGAATTTTTCTTTAAAAATATTTTAAAATACTATAAGTATAAATCTGATATCATTCGTTTGTACTGAGTAATAAAATCTTATAATTAAACTGATAAACAACATTTTAAATTTGCTGCGATTGTGTTTATGCACGAAAGCCCGTTGAGGCCAGTTCAGAGAAAAACTATTTCTCAGGTTTTAATGCAATTCAATCATTGCGATTAAACACGGTTTTAAACGCAATATACATCTTTTGCCTTAAATTGCAATGTATATTGCATTTGAATTGCAAAAGATTGCAATTAAACACAAAAATTTGCAAAATTATTTTTGCATTTAAAAGAGCTTTTGACTTTTTTTGTTATTTTTCTACTTGGAAACAATTACTGCAAACAAATGGATGAGAATGGATCTTCTAAATAAAAGAACAAGGAAGAAAAAAATGGTGAGAAAACTCACGTTGCGGTAACTAAGATTAACCCATGTATAAAGGTAACGGTTTAGGAAATGTTTGATTTTCCTACAATATCATGATATATTTAGACTGCACTGTACATTCACGACTTCTCCTACGGCTGCCTATAGTAAACACGAGAACATAAGTGATGAAAACATATGAAATCAAAATTACTAGAGGTACTGTGAGCAATGAGCTCACTCCCCCCCCCCCCCCCCACCCCCCCCCCCCGCCCCCCATCTCACCCGAAAATCAACAACACGTGACAGATCAAAAACTAAAATAGGAGGTGCACAATGGCAATATGTAATACAGATTCTGTGAAAGTTTCGTTAAATTTCACTCAGTAGTATAAGAGGAGTTACGGATAAGAGATGGGTACCCCAAAGCGTAACAGACGGACGGATGGAAATACCGATTACTATATATCCTCCCACTTTTCAAGCGGGGGTATAAAAATCAAATGAAACAAACACATTGATCAATGTGTACTAACGAATTGTGGAGTGCTTAAAGTACTAATGAAACGTTCTTGATTATATATATTTGGCCTTTCCTTCGTAAGTTTGTTCTCTTCATGCTCATTTGGCCACTGAATTAGTAATAAAACATAATCTATTTCTTATCTTATCTATAGTTGTGATTTGTAAGCAAAAGAGCAACATATGTGTTCGATCAAAAAGTAAAATAGGAGTGTAAAATGGCAATAAAGATTCTGTGAAACTTTCATGAAATTTCATATAGTGGTATACGAAGAGTTGCGGATCAGAGGGAAAGACAAACAGACGGACGGATATCACGATCACTTTATATCCTCCCATTTTTCAAGCGGGGGCATAAAAAAATTGTTGCACTCTAGACTAGTGCTTTTAATTTTCCCTGACATCTTTTATACCCCCGCTTGAAAAGTGGGAGGGTATATTGTGATCAGGATATCCGTCCGTTTGTCTGTTACGCACTCTCTTAACTGCAACTCCTCCTATACCACTGAATGAAATTTAATGAGACTTTAAGAGAATTTTTCTTTCTTACATAGTACCATTGTGCAGTTCTTGTTATACATGTACTCCCCGCTTGAAGAGCGGGAGAGTACCGGTATATAGTAATCGGGATGTCTGTCCGTCCAGCTGTATGTCCGTCTGTTACGCTTTGGAGTACCCATCTCTTATCCGCAACTCTTCTTATACCACTGAATGAAATTTGATGATACTTTCAGAGAACCTTTATTACACAGTGCCATTGGGACCTCTGTTACAACGCATTTTGAAAAATTACGCACTTTGAAATTTTTTTTCAAAGTGCGTTAAAATTTGGGACCAAGCTAACGCACTTTGAAAAAAATATTTTTTTTTCAAAGTGCGTTAATATCGACCATATTAACGCACCTTGAAAAAATGTAAAGATTGATCAATATTCCTTCAAATAATCGGTATGATAAATAACAGATCCTGGTTTGATAACTTTTTTATGATAAAGTCACTGTAGGACCTGAGATATTTTGAAACGTTTTAAATATTTAAGGTTTTGATAAAATAAAAGGGAAAATTAAAGGGTATAGGGGGCACTAACAGAGGACAGCTTCAAGCAACTTAGCATTTATCATAATAAAAAGGGGCCAATTTGATTGTTCAAAACTATGAAAATTCTTTCTCTCTCATACGTTTTACTGTACTTAAAAATTTCTAGTTTTAATCTGTTTTAATTAACTCATTTATTATTGGAAGTTTTCAAGGTCTTACCAGTTAGCTAAATACATAATTATATGAATGCTTTGAGTATAGCATAGACATCGAGACTGGGCGAAGGGCCAGGGGAGGGGAGGGGGGGCTATTAAGCCCCCAACTTATTTTGGAAAGATATATACATCGTATAAGCATTGAAAATGCAGCATACCCTTTTTAGGTTTATTGCTCCCCTCCCCCGTTTGTTACCGACACCTATGTATTGGAAAGATAAAGATTTGGACTGAAGGATCTTATACCCGTCTTCTCCTCTTTTCGACGGGAGTAAATCAATTCATTTTTGAGGTTAGGGTTAGGCTTAGTTCTTTGAAAGATAAATAACAAATAAAATCTTTCCATGACTAAAATATGATTTTTTTTTTTCAAAGTGCGTTAAGTGTCTCCATGGTAAAATATATTGATGTAGACTTTTAACGCACTTTGAAAAAAAATTTCAAAGTGCGTTGAGTAGGTCCCAAATTTAACGCACTTTGAAAAATTTTTTCAAAGTGTGTTGATTTTGTCCCAATTTTAACGCACTTTGAAAATTTTTTCAAAGTGCGTAATTTTTTCAAAGTGCGTTGCCACAGACCTCTTATTTTATTTTTTGATCCGACACATCTTTTGGGTTTCCCACAGCAACACATGGACACTGCCATATCTCTCACATATGGGAGGCAGGGTATCATTTAGTGAGTTCATTGCTCACAGTACCTCTAGTTTTCAAATGAAGGTCAATACACTAATAAAAAATTCTGATTTTTTTTTCACGCATTTATAATACCCTCCACATGAAAAGTAGGTGGGCATATATTGTCACTATATAGTGATCGGGATGTCCGCCCGTCCGTTCAGTCTCTTATCTGCTACTCCTCTTATACCACTGAATGAAATTTAATGTCACTTTAACATAATCTTTGTGCATCCACTAATTTACTTTTTGATCGGTCCTATATTTCGGGATGTCCCACAGCAAAACGTGGATTTTGCCATTATTCTCATATGGGAGGCGCGGGGGGTGGGCGGGTATCATTTATTGAGTTTAGCTCTCACAGTACCTCTAGTCTTTTTATTCTTCAATAGAATTTTAAATAATATGATGTTGAATGGAAACGTATATTAAGGTAAAAATTAGATTCAAAAGTTATAGAAAATCAATGTAGTGGTCATTATTTTTTAACGCATCCTCTTCTGCTTTGTGAATCGATGAAATATGCTTATAATAGTGTATTATAGAAGCATTTTATATTTTTTATGTAAACAAATCTGCTTTCAACATATATTATTGAAAATACAAATGCTTTTTAAAACCCATGCATCTTTCATTGACTGTTGCTATTGTGACCAAGTTTTAACGGTCTCCCTAAGCTCTTTGAAAGATTTATTTATGAAATTTATCTTATAATCAATAGATTGTGCAGTTTAGTCTATTGTTAGTTTGGTATGCTTTACGTAATCGCTAGACTTCCTGCTAAGGGAAACTAGTCAGCGACAGGATATAAAACATATGAATTTCTTTTTAAACAATAGTCAAGTTTTTACCTACCTCAGTGTGTTCCGTCAAAAGTGACACCTATGCAACCAAACAATTAGAAAGTAGGTACACTAAGTAAACTCGGCGTTTGAAATAGTATTTTTAATATCTTAATTGAAAGTTTGAGGGGGGTTAAATTGTTTTAATTATTATTTTTTAAAAATAAAAATCTAAAGGTATCAAGATTTATAGATCATTATAATCCGCAGTCTCATTTTTACTGACCACGAAATATCTCTTTTTAGTTAATTTTTTTTAGTATGTATAAACTTTTTGTGTAAAAGACCACTATTGTAGACCTAGGAAAAGAATAACTAGTACATTGCTTTTGGTTTCAAAGAGTAGATTGAAAACTAATTAGATTTTTTAGGGTTTAGGCTTTATTTTTCTAACAAAATTATTTTGAAATTGAAAATTGAAATCAAGAAAGTCTGGTTTAACCATAACTTATGAAAAGAAAATTATCATAGGCCCTATGTGTAGTCAAAGCATTTTTTGACAAGGTAAAGATATCAAGGGCAGTAGGGTGACGTTGTTGTCCACCAAAATTAGAAACCTAGCTGAAAAAACTGAATGCTCATATATTCATTGATATTACTGCAGCCGGTCGACATATCCCAGATTTGGTTACAACTCACATTTCAAATTAAACTAGAGGTACTGTGAGCAATGAGCTCACTAAATGATACCCCCCGCCTCCCATATGATTATAATGGAAAAGTCCATGTTTTGTTGTGGCCAGGAAACCCAAAATATGTGTCGGATCAAAAAGTAAAATAGGAGGTGCACAATGGCAATATGTAATAAAGATTCTGTGAAAGTTTCATTAAATTTCACTCTGTGGTATAAGAGGAGTTGCGGATAAGAGATGGGTACCCCAAAGCGTAACAGACGGACGGACATACAGACGGACGGACGGAAATACCGATTACTATATACCCTCCCACTTTTCAAGCTGGGGGTATAATAATCGTCACCCAGGTTCGATATAACTGTTTTGTAAAATTTCTACCCTTATCTACGAGCGGGTGGTGTTTGATAATAGATGCACTCAGTCTGTTCCACAAAATTTGATTTGGTAGTAGATTAACCCATTGTACAAATTTGAAAATGGTTAAAGAATGGGATTCAAATAGCAATAATGAAGAGCAGGAAAACAAAGATGGATGTTGTGAAGGAAGAACGTTTGATTGTATGACAATATTATTTGGATGTCTACATGCATTTGGTGTAAAAATTAAACCTGATCTTGTGGTCATTATTCGAATCATGATGGCTGCATATGACTCTAGTGCTGAACTGATTATTTTTTCCATACAGAATGCGGATTTTTTTGCTGCTGATAATAGTGATGAATGGTTGTTTGCCATGTGTTTCTTGTGTGTTATTGCACATTTGATCTTTTTCATGTATTCCGCAGCAAGGTTTAACGAATGGAATGGCGAAACCATCGATACAAAACTTGGGCTCAAAATTGTAGGTCTTATTTTCGACATTTTCATGCTTGGTTATGCTGGACACGTGCTTTCTTTTCATGTTGACACTGGATTTAACTTGGCACTGGTTATTATTGAAAGTTTGGAAATATTGTTGGATTTTTTTCAACTCTTGCGCCTTATGTATAGGCGTCAAAAGAGGAATACGGTCTCTCCGCATTCAATTAATTCAGACAGCAATACTTAGCTTATAGTACTTACACTGCCAAATAGCTGTTTTGTGATACAAACAATAAAAATGTCATTTTTTGTGTTTTTCACGTCTTAATTAAAGACAGTAAAATCTGAGAGGAATTGTGAGCTATGAACTCACTAAATGATACCCTAGCTTCCCATAAGATAATAGTGGCAAAATCCATGTTATGCTCTGGGAGACCCGAAATAAGTGTCAAATCAAAAAGTAAAATAAGAGGTGCACAGTGGCATTATGTAATAAAGAATCTGTATGATCACATTTTTATTCAGTGGTATAGTAGGAGTCGTGGATAAGTGATGGGTACCCTTCAGTATTATAAAAATAATGGCAGTGTCAATGTTTTGCCATGGGAAACCCGAAATTACAGCGGCATAAGAGGAGTTGTGGATAAGAGATGGGTACCCCAAAGCGTAACAGACGGACGGACATCCCGATCACTATATAACCCCCCCCCCCCCCCCATGATTTTCAGGCGGGGTTATAATAATTAATATGTCTTTACTGAAGGTTGAACCCATCTCTTTTTATGTGCTTTACATGTAAAGTTAACTGAGTGTTTTTTTTCTTATCATGGGTTCACATAATGTACTCTTAAAAAGGCATTGTTTTAGGGTCTCCGTTACAGGGAGGTGCCCATGATGAGAGAATTACGTCCTATTTTAATTTTATTTGGATATGCATCACATAATTAATGGAATCCATTGATAACTCACCGTTAACATAGGAATTTATACCCACTATTGCGCTAACGAATGGTTACACGAAAAAGAGTATTCAATGTGCAAAAGAGTAAATAAAAAAATATCCCTAATTAGACCTGGTTTCAAGTGGTCCTATCCCTTAAGATTTTCTCCGAATGCAACCAATTGTTTTTATTTACAGGTGTCCAATTTTCTGTAAGGCAGTAATGCCCAAATCTGTAAAGGCTTTCTGTACATGCAAAATTATAAAGTCTCATTCCTCAAAATGTAGAAACATCTATGGACAGTGTACATGGAACAAAAAAGTTAAATGGCAGAATAAGATTTATGCAGATATGTCTGTCTTCCAAGAAATTTATATAAGGTTCACTTAAATTACACCCCCACCCCGCTTTCAAAAGCAATGACGTTCCAGGAGGTCCACCCCAGCCCCCCCCCCCCCCCCCCCAAAAAAAATCCAACAACGCCATAAAAAAATTTTGACAAGCAAAAAACTTAACTCCTTAAGCAAATCTAAAAAACTTATTTTATGGGGTGGGGTGCGAGTTAAAGCGCTCACTTATAAATCTTCATGACTTGATTCCAACTAAACAGGGGGCACCTTTTTCAAAGGGGGTTTGAGTTTTCCATAGGGGAGAGGTCCACAGTAACTTTTTAGTCTTAAGTATTATGGATAAGGCCATCTTTAAAAACAGGATAAAATTAAGTAGGTAGGGGTATTTATTTTTATTCAAAGATGGTTTACGTTTAATCCCAATGATTATTGCGTATATTTGCAATAAAAATATCTTTCTAATTTACATTCATTTCTTACTTCAACAAAAATGTTTGCAGTAAAACTTAAAATCTTATGCAAATTAGAATTGATCTAGCTTTCTTTCTCTTTTTTCTTAAATTTTTGGCATCTTTTATTCCAGATAATTTCAGACACCGAGATGTTCCTGAATTGTTATTTATTTATTAATATAAAACATTTTTTGCGTTTTCAAACCATCAGAAAAAGTCCATTTTCTTCTATAAAAGGGAAGAAGGGTTTATTCACTGTCAAAAGCATTGTCTTCCCACAAATGGTGATTTTCTATTTTAATAAAAATTTATGGGAAGACACTGAGTATTACGTTTTCCTTTTTTCCTATTTTCCAGTTAACAAAAAAGTGAACTAGCCTGATTAGAAACGCATTCATGTAAGTGTTTCTTTTACTTGCTCACCTCATTTTCAAATTTAGTCATAAAACAATCTTCAATATACCGTCATTAATATCGTGTTGTAAATTTGAATTTACTAGGTGGAGATAAATGCAATGTGAATGTTGCATTATTCTTCATATGTGTACATTCCACTTGTAATGTTGTTTCTGTGAACATATATACTTTATGTACTTTGATATACTTAAGGAATCACTGTCTAGTTAGCATGGATACTTTTCATATTGTGCGCCTTTTCCTTAAACGCCAGAAGAAGAATAGTGTCTCTCCAAATTCGAACAGCAACGTTTAGCTCAATACTTTTAAACAATACCACATCTTTGTCCAGAGTTTATAGTGTAGCATCATTGACAAATTGAAGCTTTAGATATTAGTTTGAAAGTTTGAATTTTTCTGCTTATAATATAGAAAACAATTCTTTAAAATTTTCTATTTATAACTCAGACTCTATATTTATAGTTTTCCCAGATGTTGTTATACTTTTATCTCAAATATTGGATTGGTAACATATTTAAGGAATCACTGTCTATAGCTATTATAGTATGCCAGGGCATCAACGATAGTCTGAAACATGGGATAATTTGTTTTCCACTATTGTTGATGTCCCTGGCATACTATGCTAACTAGACAGTGATTCCTTATATTTCCATTTCATTGTGAAATAGAATTGTAGATTTAGACTTTAAAAATGCAGACATCGATTTAAATTACATGAGGATTCCCATTTCAATAGTCCTCGCACACTGACGTCAAACACTGCCGCTCAAGATTTTCATGCATATTTGGCCTCCTTAGCGTCAGACTCAGAGACAGATGCGCACGAGATTTGCATGCATATTAGGCCTCCTTGACTCCTAACCTATTGACCTGCCTGATTTAAATTCCGGTAGAATTATCAAGAAATTATCTCCGCTAACTTTCAAAGAGTTATCACAGAGTGAAAAATTAGAAATGGAAATATATACAATTAATAAACAAGTTCACCTGAATTCAGTTTCCGCTGAGACCATGTATACAGTGTATTTCAAAATAATCGGGATGTCTTGATGATTTGTCATATGTTTGATATTGAAAGATGGAAACAAAAACGATTTTTCCTTGAATGTTTGCAGACCAAAGTAAACAAATTCAGCGATTTAATACAAAATTATAGAATTTGTTCAAAAGCCTCGCATCAAAATAAAGATCTTTTAAAATGGTTTCTTTTTTTCTGTTTAACAAATAAGATATCAATCCTTAACGGAGGGAAATAATTTTGAAAAGCAAGCTATTGTTTAATTCTCTCTCTCTCTCTCAAATTTCAAATTGGTTTGCTGTAAAAAAAATAATTACTTATTGATATTCTGACAATAAAAAGTCACTGTACTTTGAAAAAGAACATTCAAAAACATTTCTTTCTGACATTTATTTTCATTAGGCTTGATTGTTAGCTATACTTTGACACAATTATTAACTTCACATCAATGCTTTTTAAAAACACTTCGTTTATACTCTGCAGCTAAGCTGTTGGAGAAAGTTTGTTATTCTAGAGCAGTCTGAAAGCAAAATTAACTTTAAAATAATTTTTAAAATATGTCCTTATCTAAGGGCAAGGGTTTAAGATTTGAGGAAAACCATTTAGGTTGATAACCATATCTTAGGAATACTAGTACATACAATGACAATTAAATTAATTCTCCTACTTTTGTTTTTTACCGACATGTTTTGTTTTTTGAAAAGTTTTATCGAAACAAAATACCTTAAAATCTGTTTTAAAAAGTCTTAAATATCCTAAACATGTTTTACCAATTGAACATAAGTTACTAACAGTGCATGATTTTAAATTCATTTTTTTCAGGTGAGATCAGGGGTGTAATATAGAAATACAAAGGAATTTATTTAAATTC